>NW_004457712.1:153732-154838 GCF_000313135.1 Acanthamoeba castellanii str. Neff | reverse complement strand
TTCTTTGATGTTATTGGAGATTGCCTTCCTGATGCCACCATCCACTTACCTATTTCTTTGACTTGGTGAGAAGTGCACTCTATGTGTGCCAATGCTCATCCCTCTACTGTTCCTGTGCTCACCTATTCTGCTATGCTCAAACACATTGCTTCCCACTTTGCCTATGTGAAGTTGCCTAAGAACTCACGCCTTGGCAAGTGCTCTGCTTGCATTGACTTTGCACAGCAACGCTTGAGAGCCAAAAGCCCTCTTGAGGCAGCACAGTTTGCAAGTGCACAGACTCACCACCTTGCTCTTTCTTCTGCAGAATGCCTCAGTTACAAGGACCAATGCCACCAAGCAACAAGTCAACCAAGTCTTTACATGAGCCTGATCATTGACTACTCCAACCCACTCCCTCTCCCCACCCACACTCCTGTGCCAAAGGCCTGGATGCACTTTGGCAACTGGTTCACCATGGTTCTTGGTGGTCTCATTGACCACAGCCATGGCAAACACCTCTTTCTACACCCTCAGCCCTTTTGGCCAAAAGATGCTAACCTTGTCATCTCCACACTCTTTCACCACATCCAAACTCACCTTTTGACTAACACCACCTCCAACACTCACCATCCTCTACCTGCAGGCTGACAATTGTGCTGCTGAGAACAAGAATGTCTTCATGCTTGCCTTCCTCAGTCTCCTGGTCAGCCTTGATATGTTCCAAGAGGTCTACCTGAGCTTTCTGTTGGTTGGGCATACACATGAAGACATTGACCAGCTCTTCTCCACTGCTCAGACAAAGTTCCATACCTCTTCCATTCACACCCCAAGGTAATGGTCATCACTCTTTTTTTGTTTTCCCAATGCACATCAGGTTTTTTATTTGTCGACTCATTACCTGATGTGCATTGGTTTTTTCTGTAAGCAGTAATGATTGCCCCTTTTTGTTCACCTTCCTAACTTCATCTTCAAATTTCAGTCAACTTTCTGGTTTTCTTGAGCAGGCTTACCAATCCACTGGCCCAGCTCCTTCCCTGCATACCCTTGAAACTGTTTGGGACTGGAAGAGCTGGCTTGGAAATCACATGCATGGCCTGACTGGTCACTCCACCCCTCATGTTTTC
>NW_004457712.1:22920-153674 GCF_000313135.1 Acanthamoeba castellanii str. Neff | reverse complement strand
GGCATCTCCATCGGCTGCGCCATTCGGAACTTCGTGCTGCCCTTCCCGGCCGTTTTTTACAACTCCACGGAACGAGCCAGAGGGCGACGTCGAAGGCGAAGCGTACGCCGATGAAGGCGACGGAGAAGTGAAAGATGTGTTGACCTCGTTGTCGATGTTGGTATAGTACTTCTCGTCATCCACCTTCAATTGCCCCAGTATGTCGTCCTTAAGGCGCTCCACTTCGGCCAGGAAGTTGCGTTCCAGCTGATTCAACCGCTCCTCCCACGCAGCCATCGTCCTTCTTCTTCTCCTTCTACTTGTGCTCTTGTTGTCTTGTCGCCACACAAGCCACCGTGGTTGCATTAATTTTGATGGCTGGAGTTACTTTAAATGGACCAATCAGCGAGTACCAAGGAGATGGTACGTGGTGGTGTGTGTGTCGTTTTGTAGCTGATATCGCTGCAGGAGCAGCAGCCAGCACGGCATAGCGTCCAGTGAAGGTGGTGTACAAGTTTTCTCAGACGATGCTGCGCAGGATGCCACCTTCCGCTCTGACGGAGGAGCCGTTGATGCAGCCCGACGCCTCGGAAGCGACAAAGGCGACGACGTTGGCGATCTCCTCCGGCTCGATGAAGCGTTGGAGCAGCGAGGTGGGCTCCACTTCCTTGATGTAGTTGGCTCTCATCTCTTCCGGCGTCAGGCCTGTGTGGGTGTGTGTGTCGACGTCAGGGCCGCGTCGATGGGGGGTCTTATTGTTTGGGTACCTTGCTGAGCAGCCATTCCCTCGACGTAGGTGGCAACGCCTTCGGTCCAAGTAGGTCCGGGGAGCACGGTGTTGACGCGTACGTTGGTGCCCTTGGTGAGCTCGGCAAGGCCGCTGTGTTGGCAAACCGCGATGGATCAGCCACAAATGTGAAGAGAAGCGTGATGGCCTCGAGAGCGTGTGGAGTACCGGGAGACGGCGAGCTGGGCGGTCTTGGTCATGCTGTAGTGGATCATGAACGGCTTTACCGCGATGGCGGCCTCGGATGCCACAAACACGATGTTCCCCGAGTTGCGCTCCAGCATGCGCGGTAGAAGCGCACGGCTCAGCCGCACGCCAGACATGACCTGATGACCAAACAAGAAGCGAGCGTTGATCTATTAGCATCGCCCACTCGCCATGTGCGCCTTGTTATTGACAATCTGAAGTGGGGAGGTGGTGCTTACGTTGACGTTGAAGTAGTTGAACCACTCGTCGTCAGTGATGTCCTCGAACTTCTTGGACTCAAAGATACCAAGGTTGTTGACGACCACATCCAGCGGGGCCTTGATCTCCTCGTCCAGAACCTTGAGAAGGTGGTCCACTCCCTCCTTCGAACTGAAGTCGCACACGGCCGGGTAGAGCGTCGCCGTTTCGCTCAGGCCGGACAGCTCTGCCAACAGTAATCAGACAAATAAATGCAGCGCCGCAATAAATGGGAAAACTCGTGGTGGCCGGGTACCTTGAATGGCTTTGGTGACGTTGGCTTCGGACCTGCCGTTGATGATGACGTGCGCGCCCAGCTCCACAAACTTCGCCGCAAGCGCTTTGCCAATGCCCAGTGTGGAGCCTGTTACAAGCACCTGCAAACCCCCCCCCCGTCCGCATTAGTTCACCGTTTGTTGAACCCAAAAGAAGCCGCACCAGCTTTCCGTCGAGCTTGAAGTCCATGTTCCCTTTTGGTGTCGGCGGTTGTGCTTGAAGGCAGCTGCTTGAGTTTTTCCGGTTGTGTTGTTGTTCTGTCTCACTTCGTTTCTTTGGCGCCGTAACGGCGCTGCTGAGTGTCGGCGTGAGGGGCCAAAAAAAAACCCAGCTTCCTATCGCCTGCTCGGGTGCAGCGTAACCTTGTGCAGCTTGCGTGAACTCTCGCGGGAGCCAACCCCCACCTCAACGAGCAGTGAGCCCTCATCAGGCCGAGGCAAGACCCAGGGACAAGTACGATCTCAAACATGGCCCTGGCGGTTTACCGGAAATTTCTCCCAAGTTCTGCCGGCCAACGCGTGGAAAGAAGCAAGGGACAAGACGAAAGAAGGAAGGAGTTCGCAGCGTCTCCACTCGTCTGGCCGATGACCAGACGCGGTCGGGATAGGTGAAGGTGGCGGGGATTGGGCACCGCAAAAGAGTGCCGACGGAGCCTTTTATTCTCGGGCTCGACTCACCTGCATTCAACATTTCTACCAACCATCAAACACCGTCCAGCCGCAACAAAGAGAGAAGCACTCACATCAAGAGAACCAACAAACAACTTAGAATCACACCGCGTGCTACAGACACAACAACAAAACAAAAAGAATGGGACGACTTACCAGGAGGATGCGCATCAACAGGGGCGATAGGAAGGCTGCGTTGAGCGGCGCCACGGGTGGAGCGGTCGTTGGTACGTTCTTCCTGCGTTGCATCTTTCCTCTTCATATCGCCTTCTTCTGCCTTGCCTGCATTCTCGCTCACACTGCTTCTGTTGTCAAGGTGGAGCCAGTGGCGCTGGCATTGGCGCTGCCATCGGCCTGGCCATGATCCCCATCGCCCCCGTCTCTGTCCCCATCGGCTTCGTGGTATCTTCCCCTATCCACTCACGTTCCACGGATCCGTCTTATTCAATTTTATTTATTTATTATATTTTAATCATTTGTGTAATTTATTTTGAATCCCAATTATGAATAGCTCGCTAACTGGGTGTAGGTGGGAGGATTGATAGGAGGGGTGTGTGGCGCACCATCGGGAGCGGCGGTGGCGGTGAAGCGCGGCCGCAACACGAATGTCGAGGAGCTGAACGTGGCCGACGCCCGCCGCTACGGCGATCACGACACCGGCGACATGGTGCGCCTGCGCGATGACGTCGAGCTGCCCGAGCAGGCCGAGGACCCGTCCACCTACGCCACGGCGCCCATCAACCACAGCACCAAGCGGGTGAGCGACATCGTACCGGAGGAGGAGGGCCAATTCAACACGTGGTCGAGTCCGATGGGTCTGTCGGCGCCGGCCACCACGCCCTCCTACGCCTACGATACGTCGTCGGCGTCGAAGACCAGAACGAAGGCGACCACGACCACGACGAGCTATGGCGACGACCATGGCGCCAATAGTACGTACGGCTACAACAAGGCCTACGCTGCCGATGTCAACGATGAAGACCCGGCCGAGCGTCTGATGCGCATGCGAACCGCGCCCAAGCCGACCTCGTCGTACGGCGAAGAGTCGAATCGTGGCAGGCGCTCGAAGAGCTTCGACGACGATGACGACAGCGATGGCGATATCGATTACGAGGGCGAGAAGGCGCTGGAGCGTCGGGGCAGCCGCAACCGCCGGGGCAACCTGGTGCAGGTGCTGCCGCCGGAGCCGGCCACGGACGTCCACCTGCGGCACTTCGACCCGCAGCAGGAGCTGAGCCGACGCTTCGACGACTGGGAGCGCAAGGACAACTACGAGCGCGAGCGGGAGAGGCGCGAGCGGGAAAGGAAGGATGAGGAGTACGCACGTCAGCTTCAGCGGCAGTTCGACCGCGAGCAGCGCAGGACCAGGACGTCGACGTCGAGCAAGAAGACCGCCTCTACCACGACCGATCCGGAGAAGACCCTCGACAGCCTGTGGAGGAGCGAGCCCTTCTATTAGAGCAGGCCGCGTCGTCCGGGCTAGCCCTGCGCCATGAACAGCGGTAGTAACGAGGTTGCAATCGCAATACATAACACTCCCAGCACAACGCGCATCACCCCACACACACACACACACACACACCATAGAACACGAATGAAGAGAGTCCGGCGGGCTATGGTGTGAGAGGAAGATGTGGAATTGGCATGTTGGAGAAGGAGGGAGGAGGGAAGAAGCGTAGGCCCTCAGAGGATGGACTGGGCGAGTGCGTGGTTGTAGAGGTCGCGTAGGTGGCGATGCTGTTCGAGCAAGGCTTCGTGGTCGATCCCCGCTTGTTCGAGCCTGTGCATATCGCCACACTGCCCACTTGCCACGACCTCGCACAGAAACTGGTGCGCTCGCCCGAATGAGGATGGTACATTTCGCCGCCAGAGAGTTGTGCGCCCGGAAGAAACAGGATTGTGCCCGTACCTGGGTTTCGAGTGGTAGTGGCTGCTCGCTGGCCAGCGCCCATTCCCTGGCCTCTCGCTGTCGGACGCGGTCGCCTGTTTGAGTATCGGAGTGACGATGAGACAGAAGGCCGTGTTGTCCTACGAGTGCGAGATGAGCGCACCCAAGGAGATGGAGGCGTAGAGCAGGTCCTGCAGCACGCCGCTTGGGTCTTCGGCTGACTCTCCGCCAGACCCGACGATGGGTGGTGGCGACGGCAGCTTGGCTTTCTGTTGGATTGCGTGGGATTCGGCGAGAAGGTCCAGCCCGACCCACACCTCGGACAACGCAAGACAGACCTGAGCGCACGCATCCGGATGGTTCGTTTGCGTCAGCACGGGCTGCAACAGTCGCATCACGATATCGAGGGAAGGGGGGACGACAGAAGCGGAGGAGAGCAACCGTGGAGGCTCGTCGCATACAAAGCGAGACGTCACCCCAGCGCTCGAAGCGAGACGCCGCTTCCGAGGCCACCAGATAGATGACCATCGACCTGTGGATGCGGCACAATCACGTGTGGCGTAGGCTGTCAGCTCATGGCAAAAGGTGGCGGCTGCGGGGGGGGGGGCGCAAACCTCGGCGAGGGTGATCGGAGGGAGAAGAAGGCAGCGGCTTCGAGTAGTGTGCTGAACAGCTGCTCGGGGCGCTCTACGACCGACCACAGTGCCTCCACGGCTTCTACACGCGACCGTAAGTCCTCAAAAATAGATCGTGCGCTCTCGATGCGCGCAGGGCCAGACAGTCGGCCAGCCTAACGATAGCGTGTAGCTGTGTAAGTCGCATTGTTCGCCTGCGGGCGCAGTGCGTGAGTGCGGCTACCTGATCTGTAAGCTGATCCACCAATGTTCGTGAAAGGAAGACGTCGCAGCATGCTCGGTAGTGCTGTGTGGCAAGCGTGCTGTCAAAGGCTCGGCTCAGTCGCGCCAGCCACAGATGTGCTGTGTAGACAAGCTTCATGCACACACGGCCCGATCAGCCACTTGCCTCCCTTTAGCGCGCTCGACGTTGCGAAAGGACTGTGGATCTTTTTTACCTTTGCTCTGGCCGGGTTGCTGAGATAGACACAATTGGAAGCCAGCTTTCTTGTGTCTGCCGTGGTTGTACACTCTCCGGACTCGGTGGCGTCGCCGACGGATTCTATCGCGCGATGGGCAATCACGTCGGCATGGATGAGAGAAAGAGAGAGTGCTGGGTCATCAGATACGAAACGGGAGAGAGTACCTTGCTGTTGGCCGCGATTGTGTTCCACATGCTGGAGCAGCAACAGGAACTGCAGAGTCTCTGCCGCCTCGCGTATCCGCCCCAACTGCGCCAAGGCTTTAAGGCCGCGAAAGGTGAGGAGCGCACCAACTAGCACACGACGGAACAGCACGCACATTTGGCAGCGGTGAAGTAGAGCTTTGAGGCGCGGTTGGGTTGCGATTTGAAACACTTGTGGGCGGTGTTGATTTGGGTTAGGGCCTCTCCGAGTGCACTCGTAAGCTCGGCCTCGTTGGTGGTGGCGTCGGCCTTACGAGGAAGTAGCCGAAGCAGATCAGCACCGTCGTTACGCCCCTCGCTAGCGCTGGACTCACCATCGCCGTCCCTCCGCGATCGCCCCTTCCCTGATGCACCCTTCCTTTGGGGCGAAGCACTTGGTGGTTGACCTGTCGAGACACCCGTGCATTGTGAGTGTAGTGTAGCCCGGGCCAAGACAAGATCTAGAGTACCCGCTGGCGAGGAGGGCGCGTGTCTTGGCGGGGTGGTAGATCCTCCGGTGCGGTCTTCCAGCCTCCGTTTCTGCCAGTTGTCAATGTACCAGCGTCGACTGAATGGCGTACCCAAGAGGAGCGGCTCCGTGCCGAATGCCGCCAGAACTGCACAAATTAATGTCATTCGGTGCTGCGATTTGTCATACAGTCCTGCGATTTGGGTGCAAGGGCAAGTACAGTCTGTGGTCGGAGAAGCGGCCAGGGGAAGGGAAGCATATGAAAGCCTGGCCGTCGCTGAGCTTTGATTCATTTTCAAAATGCACACAAGAAGATTGACATTCTATTTGCTCTCCCGCCAAAAAAAGCAAGGGAAAATAAAAAGTTAATCTTTTCTTTTGTTCTCACGATTATTCGGGATCACGGGCACTTCCGGACCGTTCTCGTTCCATTGGACGCAGCAGGAGCTCCTCCGCGCCAATGCTCAGGGCAAGAGGTGGTAATCGGCTTAACTTCCATGAAGTTTCGATGGGCGTGGCTCCTGGAACCTTTTCGGGATTGTCGACGCCGACAAAGGAAGGAGCCAGAGAGACAGAGCAGCAGAAGTCACACTTCATCAACCTAACGATCAAACCTCCACTACGCTGGGAATAGGCGACAACACCCACACCTCGCTCCACCTGCTCGCGAACAGCCACCCTATCTTTCCTCCATCATCCTCCTCTCCTACCATCAAATTTGAGACTATCGAGATCTCGTAAAATAGATGTCGGTCGTACAGCAACAACATGATCAGCAGACCACGCTGTCAAAGGCGGTTTTCAAGAAGGAGTTCGCCAGCACCTCGCAGCAGGCGCCCTTGAAGAGATTCTGTGATGACCTCCGAAAGCACTTCGAGCAGTTCGGGAATGGGGCCGAGGGCGCCGAGCGCGTCAAGAGCATGATGTCCGAGTACATCGACACCCACGAAGATTGGAAGGACTACGCGCTCTACCACCCGGCCTTCTACGCCCGCAATCTCGTCGAAGCCAATGAGCACTTCGAGCTCATCGTACGTCTCCCCTCTCCTGTAAACACCTCCTTCAAACAATTAATTTTTTGACCAGGTCATCTGCTGGAAGGACGGCCAGAAGAGCCCCATCCACAACCACGCCGGCTCGAGCTGCTGGATGGGATGTCTCGAGGGCAAGATCGAGGAGACGTACTACCACGTAAAGGACGAACCCGAGACTGGCCCTGAGGAAGGCATCTGCCCCAACCTCATCAAGGGCCAGACTGAAGCGCACACAAAAGGCGAGGTGGCGTACATTCGCGACGAGATTGCCCTCCACGTAATTCGGCCGATCGACGGCAACGGCGTCTCCCTCCATCTCTATTCGCCCCCCATCAAGTCCTGCCTCATCTACATCCCAGCTCTCGGAAAGACTGCGCGCAAGACCGTCGGCTACCACACGATCGACAAGGTCCGATGTAACGATGATTGATGATCTTCCCTCCCCTCTCTCTCCCATTGCAAGCCTTGTACAGAAAGAAAAACGCAATCCTTCCTCGCGGAGTTAGTGGTTTTTTTATTGTTTTTTTCGAGTCTGTCCCTCTTTTTTTTTATTTAAACAAAGCGACAAAGGAAGAAGATGGAAGAAGCTCCTCGCCATCCGATCCTCAACTATGGTTTCCTGTCGATGCGGGAGCACGTTGAAGACGTCATTATCTCCAACGTCCTCATGGGCGCCCTCCTGGCCCTTGGCCTGTGGAGCCACCGCCGTCGAAAGCACGACCCACTGAAGATGGTCGATAAGAAGCAGGCGCTTTCGGTCGTCGAGTGGGCGCTTGTCGCCACACTCAGCCTCTCCTTCTTCCTCAATCTCTTCTACAAGGCTGGCTTGGGTGCGTTTTTTTTTTTTTTTGGTCTTTTTGTTTGTTGTTCACTTTGCTAGAGCTTCCGGTTGTGGTAGGTTGGGTGCACTTGGCTTCCATGCTGTTCCCTTGCCATGTACTGTCCCTGAGCTACGTCTACATCTTGTGCTCGCACAGCACCAAGAGAGCCACTTACATTTTCAACTTCATCGTGTTCTACACCCACAACACGTACGTGCCCCGCTCCCTACCGCTCTCACGTTTCATTCTGTTTTGCTCAGACGCACAGGGCATGGCCCTCTCTTCGTGCAGAGCGCTGGCGCTGCTCTTCCCTGACATGGAGAACGTCAAGTTCTTCCTCCAGCGCGAAGTGTTCTGGATCCAGCACGTCAGTAAGCATTCCTTGCCACCCGTTAGACTGCTAAGTGATTGATCAAGCGCGCTGCTTACCTTCTTCGTCACCATCACCACCACCACCACCGTGGAGCTCTTCTGTTGGCGCCCTATCTGCTGGTGTGGAGCAAGCGCTTTGAACTCTACCGGTAGCGCCTCCGCTCTTTGCCCTCTTGCCCTCCTAACCCAACACGCACCGAACCGTCGAATTGATTGGTTGGATCACGTGGCGTGTGTGTTGTGTGTGTGTTGTGTGTGTGTGTGTTGGCGAACAGCGGAGAGAAGCACGGGGTCGATTTCCTGATGAAGGCGATCGCGGTGATGTTCCTCTTCCACATCAACCTCCACCTCATCCCCGGCCTCTTCACCGGCATCAACCTCTCCTACCTCCTCTGGCCTCCGAATGGTACCGTTATGCTCAACTCACACGTCTCGCCCGTTATGTCGCGTCGTGCTTGCTAACACCGACGTCACTCGCCAGCCGCCACTTTCTGGCAGGGCCGCTTGTACAAGTACAAGATGGCTGCCCTCCTCACCTTCTGCGCCTGCATTGCCGGGTACACCCCCCCCCCCACCACAACCCCTCTCGCCTTGCTGCTGTTCCTCATTCTCTCCTAAACTGTTCAGGTATCCGGCGCTGTGGGCGGTGCAGTTTGCGCGCGGCTTCTACGACCGTTTGGTGGGAAGCAAGAGCGCCAAGAAGAAGAACAGCGGCAGCAGCATCAAGGAGAAGAAGGCCAAGAAAGAGCAAGGCACTAAAGCCTCGGGCCAGCAGCCGAAGAAGACCGCGGCCAAGGCGACGAAGAAGAACTAAAGTTCCACACGCGAGGTGACGACGTCACATGGTCTCGGAGCTCAAACGTGTGCATTACACCGAAAGAGACTCGCGTACATACATCCGCCATCCAGAGCCGCCTTCACTGCTGCGTTGGGAGGGTGGCCTTGAACGAATTGGTTGCGGCGCTCAATCGTGTCGGTGCTGCGTTCATTTGGTGAAGCGGATCTTCATGGTGACGGCCACGCCGGGCAGGGTGGGCGCGGTGATGTTGAGCGAGTTGCCGTCGTCGATGAGCTCGCCGATGGTCTTCGACAGGTTGGGCCTCAGCTTCTTCTCCAACATGGGCGGGTTCTGCATGTAGATGCCAATGTTCTTGTCCGGGCACCTGAAACACGCTCGTTAGCATGGTACGGAGAACATGGGAAGAAGAAGAAGAAGATGACGACGATGACGATGATGACGACGAGGGCAAAGGCAAGCAGACCTGATGGAGGGCCTGGTAAGCTGGAGGGTGGAGTCCTTGGCGAGGTCCTCAATGAAGTCCTCCCACTTCTGGTCGGGGTTGACGTTCCACTCGATCACGTTGTCGACGGTGCCGCAGCCCAGGCAGTTGGGCTTGCGCTCGTACTCGAAGGTGAACGTGTACACACCACCGCCTCCGTTGTACATCATGTAGTTGTTGAGGAAGCCCGAGGCGTTGGTGGCAAACTTGAAGGCCTCGTTGGCGCACGCAGCGGCGATCACAGCGTTGGTCGAGGCGATGGCCGGAATGATGTTCTTGATCACACCCTTGGTGCTGCGCAGCGTCACGCCCTTGATGCCGAATTCCTGGTGTGGTGGGTGGGGTGGTGTGGTGTGGTGTGTGTGTGTGTGTGTGGTCGCACTCGAGTGAGCATGAGGGCACGTGTGTTGGTGAGTGGAGAAGCAAGAAGGGATGTACCTCGGCCCTCTTCCTGGCGACTTCGTACATCCACCTGAGGTGGAGGGGGTTGTCCATGTCGGGCTTGACGGCCTCGCCCTTCTCGTCCTTGAAGGGCTTGTCCTCGCCCCACTTGAACAGGCGGGCGTATTCGATGCAGTGCTCGGGCCTGCGGGGCGTGTGGGCGATGGTACAGATCTGGAAGGTGGTCTTGGGCGGGAACAGCTCCAGCGTGCACTCGAAGCACGCCGTGATGCCGGGCAGGATCACCCTCGCCTGGCCCTTGAAACCTGATTTTCACACACGCCGCACGACACGACACGACACGCACCACGCATGAGCCTCAGGCGAGTGCGCGTGCCACGCGCGCGTAGAGAAAGGGTCAAACCTTCGGTGCCTCCGTCGATCATGGGGATGATGGTATCCGGATCGATCTCACCGTCGTCGCCATGCTCCACGAGGCCGACCAGCACGGAGTTCATGTACCTCCTGGCCTCGATGGAGTCGAGACCGCAAATGATGATGTTGAACTCTCGGTAGAAGTCATCGTCCTTGTCCTCAATCCTGCAGAAGTGACTGTAGAGCCCAGCAGCAGCAGAAGAGGAGTGAGTCTCACAACACAAATGGCACACGAGAGACGGTGCGGGCACGAGAGGCTGCGTACGGAGTGACGCGGCAGCCAGGCACTCGCTCATTGATGAAGCGGGCGGCGACCTCGGCCTTGGCCTTGCCCACGTCGGCAGGTCGGAACAGGAACTGGCGGTTCAAGTTCGAAATATCGATCGTGTCCATGTCGATCACATCAATGCAACGGAAGCCTGCACAGATTTTTATTAATTATTATTATCACTCAAAAAATGGCAGAGGGATGGTACCCGAGAGAGCAAGATCCTTAAGGAGCTCGCAACCGAGGCCACCAGCGCCAATAACGAGGATCTTGCAGTTGGGATCACCCCTGCTATTTTCAAAGGCTCGCAGGTAGTTCTTCAACTGTTGGCGCCAAATGAACAATTAATTCAATCAATCATCAGCAAGACCCTCACTTAATGCGGCAGTCATCTCTGACCTCGCTGGTGCAGGGTCCCATACGCATCAAAGCCGGGCACGTACCTTGGGGGCATCAGGGGTGTCGGGCTCGAAGGCCTCGCCAGCAAGAGGACCAGGCCTCTCCAGCAGTTTGTAGGTGTCCAGCCATCTTCCCTCTGGCTCGCTAAAGGCCTGCGTCGATTCCATCTCTTATGTGGCTTCTCGTTTGCGTATCAGGTAGCGCCAGGGACCCTATTCTTTTGTGAATCAGATCCCTCGATGATCACTGAAGCCGGCCCTTATTTATTTGTTTTTCACTTTTTTATGGCTTTATTTTCTTTCCCTGAAATTTTAGACAATAAGCAATTTTATTGATATTTTGCCTTTCCTCACTTCGTCGGCCCCAGCGCGAAGCCTCCGCTTGGTGAGGGGCAGATCAGCAACGGGCCTGGAAGCGCGGGTTCGCGAGGTGCTGGTGCGAGATGGTCGTGAGGCCTTCTTTTGTCGCTTGTCTTTCCTAGGCGCGTTCGTGTCTTCCTCCTCGTCCATCTCAGCCTCGACGTCCACCTCCTCCTCTTGCCCGTCATCGGCAACATCTGCGATGACGGGCACCGTGTAGGGCACGTCCACACCGAAGCCGCGCAGGAGCTCGTTCACCTTGCTCGCTCTGTTGCCCCACACCACCCGCGCGAGGGGACTCCGCGGGCTGCACCAACATCATCTAAGGTCAACAGATCTGGCCACCACCAGTACTGAGCGCAGATCGAGAGGGTCGTGCCTGGGATGAGGTATCTTGCCCACCACGAGCTTCTCCATGAGCTCATTCTCATCGCCGGCTTCTTCCTGCTCCTCTCGCCAGCGCTTGAGAGTGTCTCGGATGCGCTCATCGGCAAAGTTACCGATGCCGATGACTCGCTTGGGCCGCAACAGCTCGATCGCCTCGCGCAAGTAGCGGTCGCACACCCCGTACAGTTCGGCGCGATCGTCCCTGTGGAGCTGGTCGGGCGTGATGTTCGTTCCGCTGGCGGCCATGAACTGCAGCGGGCAGTAGGGGTGAATGTAGAACTCCTTGAAGAAGGCGTCTGCCGAGGAGTAGGTGTTCATCGCCCAGTCGGCGTAGATCCGCTTTCCGCTCACCTCCTCCCTCAGCGAAGGCGGCCGTGGTGGTGCGCGCTTCCTCTTCTTCTTGCCCTTTGCTTCTGTGTCCGCCGCAGTGGGTGTCGAAGTGATCGGCACAGGAGAGAAGCCGAAGATGGGTCGTGCGGGACACACCACCGCCGGTGGATGGATGGCGTCGGGCGGGAGGTCGATCTCCATCCAGTGCCTCACCAGCTTGGGAGCGCCGAACGCCACCCCTGTCGGCCAAGCCACGGCAGCAGACAATAAATAAACTATGTAAAGGCACATCAAGTGATGAGAAATGTTGGAGGCACCAGAGTACCGCTTTGGGTCATGCCGTAAGGCCCGGGGTTCATGCCCACGAGCATGGTCGGCCGCGGTTCCGGGTCATCTTCATTCGTGTCAGCATCCGAGGGGGGACCGAAGAATTTGTGGATGAATGCTTCCTGGCCGGCCCAAGCGTAGTCGAGGGGGTTGTAAACGTATGCCACTGGATCGGCAAACGCCAACTTGCCCATTTCGTCACCGAAACGCTTCATCAATCGCTTGAGATTTTTTGCCATCGTTTTCTTGCTCTTTGTTGTTTAATCTGGATGGCAGTAGTGTCAGTCGCCCTCTGCCACCTTCCATGGAAGTGAGCAAGAAAGTGAGGAAGAAGACCGACTTCTTCCCTGCGACGGACACGCTGGCACGCCAGGCACCTGCGGGTAGTCACCATGACCGGCGCTGACCCATGTCGCTCGCAACGGCAAGCAACAAAACAATTTTTGCACCTCGAAGAGAACACTGTATTGCTGTGGTCAGGGAAAGAAGAAAGGGGGAGGGGGGCTTGTCCGGTGTCCTCTCGAAGGGGTGGCCTTAGAAGGGGCTTAGAAGTCGCACTCATCGATGCCGAGGGGGCCACGCTTCAGGCAGCAACCGCCGCGCTCGCTGCGCAGGCCCGCACGCTTGCCAATGAAGCAGCAGGCGCCAAAACCGCGCTCAAACATGCCCGACTCGCTAAGAAGCTCATACGCGCACTGGTTCACAACCTCGTCGGACTGGGTATACCCGGGTCCCGTTGCGGGCAGGTCGTACAGCCAGAACGCGGTGGTAAGGTCGCCGCACGCCTCGCAGTGGGAGCAGGCCTCGTCCTTAATGTTGTAGAACCAGGGACCCAGAGGTTGCGTCCACGAGTTGGCGTCGTCATCCGAGGTGACCTGGTCGTCGGGAATCCCGCCAAGGCCACCGATGACGTTGCGGCGGACGTATTCACCTCCGACCTCGCCGAGGTCGCCGAGGTCGCGGTTGAGCGGGCCGAAGTTGATGATGGTGGGCACACCGGCCGTGCGGAGGATATCGGTGTAGTAACCGTAGGCGGCGGTGTCGAGCGAACCGGCGGGAGCGGCGATGGAGCCATAGCCACCGAGGGGCGTGGTGGCGACCTGGATGCGGCCAGGGAAGTGCGACTCAGAGTAGGCGGCCTGAGTCATCAGGTTGTATCGCATGTCGTAATCCCCGAGGGCGAAGTCAATGCCGAACCAGCCTGTCACTCCGCCCACGTTGTAGGTCCTCCAGCTGAACTTGGGGTCCTGGTGGGAGGAGAATAAGAGATCAGCCACCGAGAGATTAGCGGCCATTTGAAGACCAGACCAACAAATATTGGGGGTCTCGTACCGTGGCGACCTTGGTGACGAGAATACCGGCGTTGCTCGAGTAGTAGCCCTGGAAGTGGTCGGTGTTGGTGTAGGCGGCCTCGCCCTCGAACTTACCCAAGCTGGTGCCCATGAGTTCGTCGCTGTCGAACGACAGCTGCTGCCACGCGGGGTAGAACTCCCAGCGGTACTGGGTGTCTTGGACCGGGCACAGGCACTCGGGAGCGGCCAGAACCTGCAGAATGTGAGGATGTGTGCGAGAGCTGAGCAATTGGGAGCGGACAGGAGGGGTGTAGATGGACATACCATGCGCGGGCCGATCACGGCACCGGTACAGTGAGAGACCAAGACATCACTCTCAGCGTCGAAGGTGAAGACCTTGCCGAGAGCGGTGTAGGGGAACTGGAAGCGGTTGCTGGCGACGATGATGGGCGACGAGGAGAATGGCCCGTCCTCGACGATGGAGTTCTTCTCCTGGGTGGAGGAGTTGCTGAAGCTGCGGGCCAGGCTCTCGCTCACCTTGATGGTGTTGCGTGCGACGAGGGAAAGGCTAGCCTTGTGGCCAGTGGTGGGGAGACGAGGCCCAGACCCCTTGGGCTGGCTCCTGAATATCCCACATATAAAAAGAACTGGTGAGCCTCGCAATAAGAAGGGCAAAAGGACCCGTACTTGGCACTACGCGTGAGCTCAGGGAAGTAGAACTCCCTGCAGAGACTGAGTGTCAGCTGACCCAGAAACCCAGACCACCACAGAGAACACGCTTAATAACCACGTGATTGAGTCGCAGGGGCTGTACTGGGTGGAGAGGATGTCGTTTCCGGTGGGACGAGCGGGTGCCTGAGAAAGGGACCTGTCCGCCTGGTAGTAGGGGGGGCACGCCCAGCAGAAGTCGGTACAGAGCGCGGAGTAGACCTCGGCGAACTCCTGGCCGAACGGCTGCATGACAACGCCGAGGAGGAAGTTGGAGCCGAGGCCGTACGAGCTCACTACTCCCGTGACGAGGTTGCGTTCGATGAGACGGCCATTACGGCCCTCATCGCCATCGAAGTCGTAGCCGGCCGGTCCCAAGTTGAGGACCATCGGGGCGCCGACGGAGAGCATGTCGGTAGGGAAGAGGATACCGCCCAGCTCCTCGGCGGCGGGTAGAGACTGACTAACCTTCAGGTCAGAGACGATGGTCGCGATTGTCTCCACGTCTCCTTCCGCACCCCTCTTACCAAAAATGTCGAGGAACCACAGGGGGTTCAGGGTGTAGCCGACCATGCTGTGCACTTCGTAGTGGCTGCCCAACGTGAGGCCCAGCCAACCTGAGTGGTGGGAAAGGACTCGAGGTCAGTGGAGTGAGGAGGGACATCGAGAACCACCAAGCACGCACCAGTCTGCGATCCCACAGTGTATGTCTGGACAGGAGCTTCGGCGGGCTGTAAATATACACCACGAAGTGGAGGATTGGTGTCTCAGACTGGTACGGGGAGAGAGTAAAGGTAACGTACATTCTTACGCTCGATGACAAGCAGGCCAAACTCGCTGAGATCATAGCCTTCAATACCGCGTTTCTGGGCGTCTTCGTAGTCGTAACCCCAGATCGCTTCCCACAGCGCCGAGAGAGGTGCCCTCGAAGGAGTTGCAAGGAGTATCGGTGAACTTCCAAGACGGGTAGAACGTGACGCGCTCGCCCAAGCCCACGGCGCAAAGCGACTCGGTCAGGACCTGTTAGGAGCCCCCCCCCAACACCCCAACTTAGGGAAAGATGGGCACAGAGCAGGGGGAAGGCCGAGACGTACCATAGAGGGACCCACGACGGTTCCAGTGCAGGAGTACACGGCCTCCCACTCGACCCATTCGCCACCGCTCCATTCGTTGACGTAGTTCCACACGACGACGAGACCAATGGCGGAGTAGGGGAAGGAGTAGCGATCCTCGTCAGCGAAGAGAGGAGACGAGTTGAAGGGGTAGAAGTCTTCCGATTCGCCTGCCCAGAAGTTCTTCTTCTGAGCATCAGTGGAGGTGGTGTTCCACTTCTTCAGAACAGACTCGGACATCTGGACGCGGTCGGTCAACTTGATCTTGGTGCTGGTCACCGACTTGATGAGATCGACGTGGACGGTGGGCTTGCTGTAGGAGGACAGGTGCTTCTTTTCTGAGGGCTTGGAGAGCATCTGCTCCACCCTTTCCTTGGTGGGTTTGGAGCGGAGGTTCTGTGAGTCGACGTCCTTGCCCTGGAGAGGGGTACCGAAACCGGCCCCCAGGCGCATCGACTTAATTTCTCCCTGTCCCCTCTTGTACTCCACCCGCCTGGCGGTGGCGTAGACTACGCACAGGACCAACAAGAGTAGAAACACTCCGCTGATCTTCATCTCTGGTTGGCGCTGTTCACGGTACAAAGGGGAAACTGAGAGACTGGACTGATTTTCTCACCCTTCGCTCCCCAAGCCCAAAAAGGAAAGGCCACTCGAAAAAGGAATTCCCCTCTATTGGCCGAGAGTTTAGGCTGGCCCGTTTTCTTTTTCTTTTCACTATTTCTCGATCAGAAGGCAATTACAAGCGATGATGGCACGCACTACGAGGCTTTTCTTTTTCTTTTTCCCAAGTGAAATTGGAAGGAAAAACAATATTGTTTTGTCTTGCCTGTTGGGCTGAGGACCTTACGCTGGCGCACTGCCCAAGGAAGGGTGGTCAATGTTGTAAAAGGCAAGGCAATAACTTTGTAGAATGTAGAAGCCGTGAATACGACAAGAGTCTTCTCTTTTTTCTCTCTCGATATGCATCAGGGAGGTGGTGTGACTTACGAGCCGCGGGGTTCATGAGCGAGCGATATTTTGTACAGTTCGTCCTCGTTCTTCAGGTTCAAGTTGTTGAGGAAATTCACGATTGGCTCCTCAACCTGCCCACAACAAGGTCAGGCGCGTGTGTGTGTGTGCGCGTGCGCGGGAGCCGTGCGAGAGGCGAGAGGTACCTCTTGGAGCGAAAAGGTTTGACTCTGGAACCACTCGACCTCAGTGATGAGGTTACCCAGTAGGCCCACCTGTTGGTAGGGGCAGAAACGGGTCAGCAGAGGCAGGGGGACGACGCCGAAAATCACAACAACAAGGCTTCACACACCTTTTCGAAGTTGATGAGACCGTTGTCGAGGTGGTCAGGATTCTCGTCCATGAAGGTAATGTCCTTGAGGATGAGACCTACGGGCCGTGACAGTGCGGTGTTAGGCTAGCTCAAACGAACGAACAGTGCTGCAGCAGTTGCGGTGGGCATGTTAAGTACCTAGCCACGGGAGGAGAGGAATATTCTCCTTCTTGAGCTTGTGCATCTTCTCACGATAGAGTTGATAGTTCTTGGTGGGCTTCATTTCGTTCTCAAGACGCTTGAACATGTCCAAAGCCGCCGTCGAAATACCCTGTACAGCCACCCGCCGCGGTTAGTCCTGTGGCTTGGCTTACTTGTGTAGGCAGGCCTGGCGTTCGTACCCCCCACGTGTGCTTCAATCGCGACACGGGTCCCATCGAGAGGCCGGCCAAGATCTCCATCGACGAGTTGAAGTTGTTCATTTGCCAGCACCCCTGGACGTCGCACAGGCAGTCAGCAACCACGAGCGCCGAAAAGAGGGGCAAAAGGGGCTGGCAGGAAAGGCATACGTCGGCGATGGTGATGAAGCGCTCAAGCACAGTTCGCCGTGTGGCAAGAACCGGCGTGGAACAGATCTCCGTCGCCACCCAGAAGGCCACGAAGTTGAATCGGTTCACCTTGTATCCAAAGTACCACGCTGCTCTTCAGAAGAAGCAGAGAACACGGATAAGGACACTCATCGACGAGAGAAGGAGACGACACCATAACATAGACGAGAGAGCTCATCTGCTCGGTGAGCCAGGTCTTATCCAGGAACTCTCGAAGTCGGATGTTTCTGAAAAGGTTGAACTCGGTCATCGTGAGGCACGCCACCACTTCCGTCCTGTTATGTTGTAGTAACCACGAATTACGGTGAGACCTGCGGTCACCCCGGCCAGGGAGAGAAGAAAGCGCGTACGGGTGGAGATCGATGAACTTGAACTGGCCGGGAACAAGCGACCGAGGAAACAGCGTCTGGGTGATGGACCACACCACACCCCGGTAGTCCGCGTCACCAAAGAAAATGCCGTCGTTGCCCTGTTCGCTTTTCTCCTTCACCTACACGCATGCGGGCAGGCAATTAGCCTACATTCTCCGACTCACACGGGGGCGGACGCAGCAACGCAGGCCCGCCTCAAAGCCCAGTGAGCCAGCTAGGTACCTTTTGGACGAGATGCTTGGAAAATGTGGGGAATGGTTCGAGCTGCTTGAGGAATCGGTGCATGTCCTTCCACAGTGGATTAGCGAACTTTTCCCTGTGACACAGGTACGCGAGGAAGCGGGTCAGCGTCAGTGAGCCGTTTCTCTTAGAAGAGAGTGCACACGCCCGAAACGAGAGGGAAGAAGGGAAGGGCCATCATACTTGGATGAAAAGAAATCCTGTGCGCCGCACATGTCGATCCAATCGAGCAAGAACTTGATCACCGCCCTGCACGGATGAACAGCAAAACGTGACACGAGCACTGGCGTGAGTGCTCCACAAGGTCATGCGGGAACAGCACGCCGAGGAACAGAGAACACACCACAACCACCAAAGGCCAACAAGGTCCAACGAGCTCAAGCAAGAAATAAGCGCAGTTGTGGAGACAAGTACTCTCTCTGGCGCTGCAGCTGGGCAGCGTCCATTTCCTTCTCCTCGGGGAAGAACCTAAGAAGCAAACACACCCATAAGGCTTTGGCAATCAATTGAGAAAAGGGAGGATCTGGTCGTACTTGGTGGTGACCACTTCCCACAGCTGGAAGGGCGAGCACCACTTGCGGTAGCATCGCAAAAAGAACCGAAGATCGCTCTCAGCTGCACATTTCGGGCCGCGTTAGAATTTTATACATGCACGACACTCCATTCGCAATCACTTGCAAAATGGGGGGGGGGCTCACCGGCGTCCTTGTCGGTCAGGAAGTAGTTTACAATAGAAAAGATGGTGCCGCCCTTGATCTTCTTCTTGCCGTTACCGTCCTGCTCGATCAGGATCTCGGTACGCTTCAGCATCTCTGCCTCCACGCTTGCCGCGCGAGGTGACATGAAGGAATCGCTCTCGGTGGGCGGTGCATCGTAGTTGACCGGGAGCAACTTCAAGTCAGGCAGCTGCGTGCGGAACTGGAGACCCGTATCGTTCTCTTCTCCCGGCTCCATCTTGCGGCTCGCGATTCGATGAAAAAGCTAATGTGCAGAAGAAAAGTGGGTTCAGAAGGAGGATGGCTTCTTGCTGCGGGTGGCTTGAAAGACGGAGGACGTGGAGGCGACGAGGTTGGCGTCGTGACCCTGCCTCCGCGTCAAGTCAAGCAGCGTGTTGGTTGGCGTGAGAGTGAAATCCCCAGCCACAGCTTTTTGGCGTGACATCGTATGGCACCTGATCGAAATTTCATTTTGATGAAAAGTTCGTGGAAAAGGACAGAGAAAAAAGGCCAACACAGAGAGATTTGCACTGAAGATGGAGCCGGCTCAACCTATTGTGCCCACTGGGGAAGCAGTGGATTTGCTGGCGATGGACCCCCTTGTGACTGCACGAGTGGAGTCTCACTATGCGGAGGTAACTTCCGCACTCGGCGCTGCAGTGCGCTTGACCAAGAGCGATGCTCGAGGGAGGCATCTTGTGGCGCGGAGGGACCTCAAAGCTGGCACGCAAGTGTGGAGCGGCGAACCGTATGCCGCCATCACAGATGCCCAGCGGAGCCTCACTCATTGCGCCTACTGCTTCCAGCCTGCGGCCACCCAACTGCTTCGCTGCTCGCGCTGCAAGATGCTCCGTTACTGCAACACCGAGTGCCAGGTTTGTGTCACCCACCCACGCGCTGTTGAGGACTTGTGGCTTACCGCGCGCTCTCTCCCTCTGCTGCGTGTGCACATGAGCAGCGCAAGGACTGGGCGGCAGTGCACAAGGAAGAGTGTGGCATGATCCAGAGCGTGGCACCGCACAAGGTGCGCACGGCTCCTGCACCCAATGGCATGGGGCCATGTACCGTGGTCTAACGCCCTTTGCGTCCTCGCGTCTTCCGTTAGCCCACATCGTCGATGCTCCTCATGTGGCGAGTGCTCATCCGACGAATCAAAGAGGAGCAAGAGGGCAAGAGCCTGCCCAACTTTGATCTCATTCGCTACCTCACAACCCGTGCGTCGCCCCTTTCGTCGGTCGGCCGGTTTCCGTTAGAGAGACCCTAACTCGATCACAACGACAGACATTGACGCCTTTCCGAGCGAGAAGAAGGAACACTTTGGAGTGATGGCTGCCCTTATCAAGAAGAGTCTGCCCGCGACCCTCCCCACAGATATCACGCCGCAGGAGATCATGCACCTCTTCTGTCTGGTATCACTCTCATCCTCCTGCTCAGTCGCTACTCTGCTGGCTGATCGGCAATGCGTTGGTTGTTTGGTGTTTCTAGTTCGCGTGCAACAACTTTACTGTCAGCGACGGCGAATTGAAGCCACTGGGCTTAGGCATCTACCCTCCTGCTGCCCTCATCAACCACTCCTGCGATCCGAACTGCGTCATCATCTTTGAAGGTACGCCCGCCCGCTCGGCCCTTCCCTGTTTATGGTGCTAAGCTTGGTTTCACCGCTCGCAGGCAGGCAATGCACGGTGCGAAGTCTACGCGACATTACCAAGGATGAAGAAATAACATTCAATTACGTTGAGGTGGGCGACCCAACAGAGACGAGGCGAAGGTACTGTGCCGATATCCCCCCCTCTCGTGCGCGCTTTATAGTAAAGCCACAAGACTAACGCACGTCAATGTGTAGGGAGTTGATGGACAATTTCTTCTTCCACTGCACTTGTCCCCGTTGTCAAGCCAGTCTACCCGAAGTCACTCCTGCTCCCAAGGGTATCTCGCATCTTGCTTGGCTTTGCATTACTGTGTGCGTGGCAGCCTTTGACTGACATGGGATCATGACGGCACAGGCGTGAATGAGCAAAATGAGCTGAGGAGAGCGGCCAAGTACGACCGAGAAGGCGCGGAAGCGAAGAAGACGGGCGATTTGGTCCTCGCCCGAAAGAAGTACAAACGCGCCTTCAAGATACGACGCTCGTTGTTGCTGGCCCACGACCCGCTGCTCGGCTTCAACCTCAACGAACTGATGAACCTTTGCATTAGCCTGGCGCCTAACGGTACTCATTTTCCAATGGCGCGCACGCGTAAGACCGCACCGAACTCACTCTTGATCTCTTGTTGGGCTGCGTTGGCAGTGGGCGAAGCAGCGTGGAGAGAGGCGCTGCTCTACTGCAGCGCGAGTCTGGCGGTGTTCGAGCGCATTTACCCGCCCCGATGGCCGCTGGTGGGTCTGCAGTACCTCATCCACGGCAAGCTGTCGTTCTACCTCAAGTACACCGAGGCCGCACTCGAGTCCATGCAGCGCGCGCTGCCCATCCTCACCATCACCCACAGTTCGGGCCACCCGCTCGTCCGCACGTTGCACACCATGCTGGCCGAGGCCACGGCCGAGTGGAACTACGAGAAGGACCACAACCCTCGCCTCCACCGACTTTCGCCGTAGGCCCACTTTTGATATTCGAATTTAAAGTAAAACTCATACAAGGAGGCACCGCGCTGTACACATTCGCTCTCGAGAGCGTTGCATAGATTAGAGGAAGCATGGGTACGATAAACAACTCGGAACTCCACTTATGACGTGGCGCTGGGAGAAGTGCTGCGAGATGAATGATTGAGCAACCGTCCCGCTGCTGCAGGTTCTGAGGGTCCGTCTGCAGTTCAAAAGGGCGCAGAAACGCTGAAGCGATGGACTGCCAACAGCCTCTACTTTGTGCAGGGGTACACTGCCCCCCTCCGGATGTACATTGATTACGATTTATTTATTTTTGTATTTTTGTATTTTTGTATTTAAAATGATTGTCTTTGCCCTCCAGGTTTGCGAAGAAGGCGGCACAGGCCAGCAAGGAGGTGGCCGCAGAGATCAAGGCGAAGGAGAGCACAAAGACAAGTGGCGCGGATCACATGAAACGAGGAGCAGATCTGTTTGAGGTAACTCGGCGTCGCCTGTGCATTCTATGGTCAATGGCGTGTGCGCTACAGTTGGGCCATCGCTCACTCAAGCGATCAGACGAAGCCCGCGTCTGGCGCAGGAACTGCTGGAACCAACTGGAAGTCCTTTGCTGAAGGCTTGGGCGGAGCGGGTGCGAAGATCCCCGGTTACTCGCTGGGCCTACTCAAGAATGCGATCACCAGCGTTGGTGGCGTGATCCTCCCCGGCTGGAGCATGCGAAGGATTGGCTGGGTTGCCGGCGCTGGTATGTCGCACTCCCGTTCCGTGTGCGGTGCTGCGTGCGTGCGGCGTGCGTGCCGTTGTGTTATGTTGAGTTGTATGTCCATTGCTTGATGAACCATCGTCGGGTGTGTAGGCTTCGTGGTTGGCTTCTTCGTTGGCAAGAAGTTTGGAGGAGTGCATGTGCACCTGACCACGCCCGCCCTTCCTCCCGGCTACACCCTGCCGCCCGCCACGCAACTCGCAGCCACATCCACCGCCGCTGCCGCACCCGCCGCCACAGCCTAACCCAAGGTAGCAACAACAAACCAAAACGAACGGAATGCGAGGATGAGGTTTCTGGTCCATTAAATTTAAGGTGGCGATCTTGTATTATCGCGTCACAACGCTCCTCGTCGCTTTCGTTCTTGTCACTCCTCCCTCCAACTCCATCTGCGCAGCCACCGCTCACATCGATCAGTCCCGTCTTGGTCCGCACTACCACACCAACGTTTTACACTTCACGTTCTTTCACTCCATCTATTGTTTTGTTTCGTTTTCACCGAGCCCGATACTTGAAGACTCATCCCGCTGTCACGATGCAGATCGATGCAGCTTCATCGCTCGCTTCTCCTTGTGGCCCTCCTTGTGGCGGTCGCCATCGCCATCCAGCCTCCTTCCAATGAGTTCAGGTATTGCATCCGATTCCATTCCGTGAAACAACTGCAGATTAGGGAAGCGATTTTTTAAACAATTTATTTGACGGGATTCTTAATTTCATCATGTCTGCCTGTGGTGGATGTTTGCAGGAAGAAGCTGCAGGGTCCTCCCTCTGAGTTCGCTCAGCACACCATCCCTCAGCCCGAACTGGCGGCGCTGACCAGCGACTCGGCGTGGTATGACCTCATGTTCACCAAGGCCGACGACGGCACCTTCGTCTGGAAGGGCGAGGTCGTGGTCGACAGCCAGGAGGAGCTCGACATCTCCATCTTCTCGCCCTACGAGGACAAGCTCGACATCATCGTCCAGCCGCCCAACGAGCTGCCCTTCTCCCTCAAGCTGGCCATCGCCACCCGCGACCTCATGGCCCGCCGCCACTTCGAGGGCATCAGCGCCCCCTACGAGCTCTCCTTCACCTCTGTACGCGCATCATTCTCCCTCTTACCGTGCCAGTGCCTCTCTCTCTCTCTCTCTCGTGTGGCTCCACGACGCCCAACTCACCCGCGCTACTCGCCCACATCAATCAACAGGAGACTGGTCCGTACGGTATTGACGGTGCCTCGTACCCCGTGACCACCTACACCTTCGCGAAGCCCGCCGTCGGTACGGGAAGATAGGATGGCGGTTCATACATGTATGCCTGCGTCTTCCTCGCGAGCTCACCTTTTTGTTCCGCTCTTGCTGTGTCACAGGTGTCTGGAGCGCGCAGGTCATCATCAAGGCCGAGGACGTGCCGACCGATGCCCCCGCCGCTTTGGCCATGATCACCAACAAGGCCTCGCTGGAGCTCTTCTCGCACCTCAACCAGTACGAGCTCGAGGTCGGCCAGGAGGTCGGTCTCATCGCCAACCTCTTCGACCGCGCCGCCTTCGTGGTACCACACTCCCTCCCTCCTTCCGCCCCGGCCCACCCTGCCCGAGCTCTCTTGGGCCTCGTACCACCCCACTCACACAACCCGCACCGCAACAGGAGGGTGTCCGCCCCGCCGCTGTGCTCACCGCCAGCGTGGCCCCCACCATGGTGGTGAACTACCCCTCGGGCCGTCAGGTCAAGGTGACCATGCACGATGACGGCGTGCACGCCGACCTGCTCTCCAACGATGGCGTCTTCGGCGGCGTCGTCGAGGCTCTCGAGCCCGGTCAGTACACCGCCCGCGCGGTGTTCGAGGGCACCACCGCCACCGGCGCCCGCTTCGTGAGGACCACCGAGCACTCCTTCCACGTCGTCAACCCCTACATCTCTCTCACCGGTACTCTCTCCTCCATCGTACCGCCCCTCGCGCCCGCCTCCTTCCTGCTCACCTCCGTCGTCTTCTTGTCCGTCCAGGTCTCGCCGATGTTGAGTACAGCAAGGAGGACAAGGCCTTCTACTTCCACATTGACGTTGACGTCTACGTAGGCTCCCCCTCCCCCTCTTCGTTCGGATATGTCAATGTCTACCTGCTTGTGGCGACCCTGATCCTGACTGCAATCCAGGCTGCCGAGAACACCGCCGTCAAGGCCTACGCCGAGGTGTGGGGTACCGACGAGTCCGGCTACCAGTACGCGCCCGTCGCGTGGATGGAGGCCATGGTGGACTCCTACAAGAGCGCCGCCGGCGAGGATGTCATCACCCTCATGCTCCACGAGGATTGGGTCCACAACGTACGCACGACCACCTCACCCTCCTCGCGTCCGTTTGTTTGTTCGTTCGTTGGCTCACTTGCAGTGGTTGTGCACGAAATGTGCAGGCCAAGGTGTCGGCGCCCTTCCAGCTCCGCAAGGTGTGGATCCAGGACAGGGACTGGAACGTCGTCATGTCCGAGAGGTCGTCCATCTTCGTGGACTGCTCCGCCATCAAGTCCTTCAAGGTCGACCGCACCAGGAGGACCGTCCCCGTCACCGACGAGATGCGCGTGGGTCCTCGCCCCGCCTCCATGCGTAACATCTCCCGCATCCAGGGCCAGGGCACCCTGCTGCTGGTGCACGGCTACTGCGCCGGCCAGAACGAGTTCCCCCGGGACCAGTTCACCAACGCCATCCAGTTCCAGGACTACAAGCAGGCGCGCTCCAACGACGCGTTCGCTCTCAAGATCAGGGAGTTTGGCGAGCAGTTCGACGCCTTCTCCATCGTACGCACTCCCGCGCCACTACTTCGCGGCCTGCACCACCCAAGTCGGCGTTTAGATGTCGTGACTAACGCACCCTTCACCTTCCCACCTTCGCCCGAATCTTTCAGATCGCGCACTCGCAGGGTGGTCTCGCCGCCACTCACCTCCACAGCTACTACTGGTCGAAGCTCGAGAACGCCCAGGGTGGCCGCCTCATCCAGTCCGTCGGCAGCCCCTACTACGGCTCTGGCCTCGCCGGCACCCTTGCCTCCATCGGTACCCCCCCCCCAAAACCCGGCGGGTCCGATGGCTTGGTGCGCTTCGCTCGCTCACATTGTTGACCGTCGTCGGTCAAACGCGCCACAGGCAGGATCTTTGGTCTTGGTTGCGGTCGCAACAACGATCTGACCTACGACGGCGCGAGCAAGTGGGCCGCCGGTCTTCCCGCCGCGGCTGTGAAGGACGTGTTCTACTACACCACCCAGTACAAAGATGGTACGCCTTGAAGTCTCTATGTCACGGACACACACACACACACACACAGATCACCGAACTTACATGCCATGTTGCCTTGCGAACAACGTACAGCATTCCTGTCGCGCTGGTGTGTGTTCGGTGCCAACCTGGTGCTGTACCGGCCCAACGACGGTACCACCGAGCTCAAGAAGGCCAAGCTCGCCGGTGCCACCCACGCCGGACACAAGGAGGGCTGGTGCCACACCAACGGCATGAAGTTCCAGAACCAGTGCGCCGACCCCGAGAGGAACAAGGAGATGAACGCCGCCGCTGCGCGCTAGTTTAAGTTTAGTTCTCGCTCCTTCCCGCTTTTCGTGTTTGTATTGCAAGAGGCCGCAGCCAAATGCATCGTGACCTCTTTTCTGCAACCAAGCGGCAGCCACCACAAGCAAGACGCGCGCGTCCAGCGCCTTGCGTTCTGGTTGTGGGTGTAACGGGGGTGGTTGACTTCTGGTTGCACAACAGGTCGACAAATGACCGGTTGTTTTAATACGTGTGGCGCCACGAACCGTACGGCTTGAAGGGCGGGTTGAAAGACAGAATCACACAGAAAGGAAGAGGAAGAGGAAGGAGCAGAGAGAGTCACCCACACGCACAATCGCCATGGGCCTCTCCGGTGTCATTATGTTCGTGGTCTGGATCTTCGTCGCGTTGATCTGCATTCCCATTTCTTGCTTCTGCGGAGTGGTCTACGTCTTCTGCTCCCTCTTCGAGCCATGCATAAACCCGTGCTCCGACCTTTGCGAACTCCTCATGAAAGGTTTTTCCTTCCCCCCCCCGCTTCCGCGCTGACCCCCTCCCAATTCCGCTTTCGCTCTTCTTCGCATTATTACGCCGGGGCTGGGACCGTGACACTCACTCTTTGTCCACCCGAACACAGGAGTCTGTTTGGTCCAGACGTGCGCGAAGAAAGCAGTCAAGGCTCTCTGAGAACAGAGAGCCACCCCTCCCGCCTCTGGGGACTGGAATGTCAAACATGCGCGTGCTGGTGAAGCGGTCACCTAGAGAAAAATAAAAATAATTAATTTTGATTCATTTTGTAATCACAATCAACAGAAGAGCCTGCAGCCCATTGGCACTGCAAACAAAAAACACAAAATGGGCAACGATTTGGGAAAGGAGCTGATGAAGAAGAAGTACAAGAAGAAGGAGATCGTGGATCTGCGTAAGCAGGGCATCCCCGAGATTCCCAAATCGGTGCGCCAGCTCCAGTGCCGCGAGCTCATCTTGGCCGAGAACGACATTACCTCGCTGCCCGACGAGCTGGGCAAACTGGCGCGTATCGAGGTGCTCGACCTGGGCAACAACCGCATCAACCACGTCCCGCCCGCCCTCGGCGATCTCGCCCCGACCCTGCGCGAGCTGTGGCTCTGCAACAACAAGCTCTTCTTCACCGCCCCGCTCACCCCCAACCTGGGCAAGCTGCGCCTCCTCCAGAAGCTCGACCTCAGCGGCAACCAGCTCGAGGAGCTCCCCGCCGAGCTCGGCCAGCTCTCGGCCCTCCAGTACCTCGACATCAGCGGCAACAACCTTCAGGTCTTCCCGCCCGAGTTCGGCAACCTGCGCGCCCTCCTCATCTTCAAGGCCGAGAACAACCGCCTCCGCGCGCTCGCCCCCGAGGTGGGCAACCTCACCGAGCTCAGCGAGTGGTACCTCGCCAACAACGCCCTCTCCCGCCTGCCCCCGCAGATCGGCAACCTCCGCAACCTACAGGTCTGACCTCTCTCTCTCTCTCTCCCCCCGCTACTTCCCATGAAGTAACCCGTTGCGCCCGCACCTCACTCGCTCTCTTCTTCGTTGTGTGCGCCGTGTATGTGTGTGTTGGTGTGGTGTGGTGTGTGGTGTTATGTCAGGTGTTTGATTTGTCGAACAACAAGCTGCAGGACCTGCCGGCCGAGATGGGCTACCTGGCCAGGCTGCGCAGCTTCTCGGTGAACGAGAACTCCAACCTCAAGACCCTGTTCCCGCTCGAACAGCTGAACCAGCTCCAGTACATGGGCCTGCGCAACACGCTCCTGGACGAGCTCCCAGAGGACCTGTGCACGCTGCCCAGCATCGTCGAGCTCGACCTCAGGAACAACCTTCAGATCGGACGCATTCCTCCCGAGATCGGCCGTCTCACCACACTCAGAAGGTCAATGCCGCTCTCCCGCCGACTCACATTAGCACATACTGACATGGATGCACCGCACACGCCGCACACGCACGCCACACGCACAGGCTTGATCTGTTCGGCAACAAGTTGACGAACCTGCCGGCGGAGATCGGCAACCTGGTCAATCTGGAGCTGCTCGACTTGCGCCAGAACTCGCTGGCCATCGAGCTGATCCCGCCCGAGCTGGGCCGCCTCACGCGCCTCGAGCGTCTGCTGATGAGCAAGAACAATCTCGCCACCCTGCCGGCCGAGATCAAGACCATGTACGCCCTCAAGGAGCTCGACGCCGCCAACAACGTGCTCCTCTCCGTTCCCGAGGAAATCGGCTGTCTCGTACGCTCACACCACCCATAGCCCCCCCCCCCATGTTTAATTTGTGTCGACCGCTTGTGTCGCTGGCGAGTGAGTAACTCACTCTCTGTCCCGCGGCCTGCGCAGTCCAACCTGCAAAAGCTGAACGTGTCGGGCAATCGGTTGCTGACGCTGCCGCCCACTATCGCCCTGCTGACGGCGCTCACCAAGCTCGACATCAAGGGCAACGAAATCCACGAGCTGCCCTCGGAGGTCGGCGAGCTCAGCAGCGTGGTCAAGATCGACATGTCGCACAACATGATGACCAAGTGCGCGCCCCTTCTTTACACACTAATTCCGGCTCTTTGCGTTCGTTGGCTCACGACACACCGTGTGTGTGCGCTCGTGTCTTGTCAAGCTTGCCATGGGAGTTGGGGAGCCTGCCCAAGCTGGAGGTCATGGACATCAGCCACAACCCGCTGGTGATCCCGCCGCCAGACGTGCTCAACAGAGGCACACCCGCCGTACTCGCGTGGCTCCGCAAGAACGAGAAGACGGTGCGTGACACGCACCCATCGCCCGCCTCTCACCCATTCGTCTCAACGACCACCTCGCAATACCACCACAGGGAAGAAACAAGCACGTCACAGGTCTCTCCTTCGTCTAAGCAGCCGCCCACGACGCAACTCAAGCCCATCACTCACACGGTCGCTGCGTGGCATACGGACGCTTGGTATGATTGTTTGTTTGTTGTTGAGGCCTTGTTTTTTTGTAGAACTAGATGCATGCGTTCTGTCCACACTTCCTCCTTTACCTTTTTCTTCAAGGCACAAGTGGGGCGTAGACAGATATTTGTTTGTTTTAACTATATATTTATAATTGCTAAAGATAAATAAGAGTGTGGTGGTGCTGGCAGCAGGAGTCATCGCTTCCTCGCGAGGCACCAACCGTCGATTCCTGGTCTCTGGTCTCTGGCTTCTGTGACCTTCGTCGTGGTGTATGTACAGAATAGTTCGGTTGTGGGCTTGATTCGCCCTCGATCGAGGCAACCTTACACCGCCTGGTGCCGGCTAAAGCCGCGCTTGCCGGTGGGGATGCCCAGCTGGCCCATGGTCTCCGGCTCCTCCAGGTCCCACTGCTCCACGGCCGGGAAGGGGTTGTAGCCGTTGTTCTCCTCGAGCAGCGCCCCTTCGGGCCGGCCGCGCAGGCGGGCGCCGCTGGTTGCGCTCGCGCTCCGTTCGCGGCTGTACCCGAGGTCGACCGCGGACTTGGAGAGCACCGGCCGCCGGCCATCGAGCTCGGGTCGGTCTTCGACCGATTCCCAGCCGCTGCCGGAGCCCTGAGAACTCCACTCGCCCGAGTGGCGACGCGACTCAGCGATCTTTGACGACGTGCGCCTGGCGGAGGTGCCGTAGCGAGTGTTCTCCCTCTCCTCCTTGGCGGCCTTGACAAAGGCCACGCACACCCTGTGACACACGCAAAAAACAGGCGTGAGCTTTGAAGGGGAATGCACCGGGGGCGATGAGCAGAACGTACTGGATGGCCTTCATCCATTCCTTGCGTTGCTCGGCGCTGGAGGGCTCAAAATACAATCTCTTCATCTTGCCCTTGGCTGCAGGAGAAGCAACAGGTGAGAACCTCACTCACACTTGATCGACGTTGAGCTCCACAAGCAGACATACCCGTGTAAAGGCTGATGATGAATACATGGGTGCAGCGCTGGGCCTCCACGTTCTGCACCGAGTACAGGCTGTAGTACTTCTTGACGATGCCGGTCCGCTTGTGCTGTTGGCCAAATTTTAAAGCAAAACTTTAGTCGAAAAGTCGCCAGAATTGCGTGTTTTAATTTGCCAAAGATGCCCCTTGCGTGGGCGCAGAGGCGGTGAGGATGGGTACCAGAATGCGGAAGCTCTTCTCGGTGAGGACGATTCGGCGCACTTTGCGGCCCCAGAAGCCCTTCTCGTAGAGGAAACCGCCCTTGACGAAGTTGTCGCCGTCGTTGCTCTCAATCCAGGTGTCGCTGGTGAGGTTGTCGTCCATGAACGACGACAAGCTACTCCCCAGCGGGTCGCTCTTTCCGTATGTGTGAAAGTCGGGACCCTTGAGCGACTGCGTGGAGGGGGAAAGGTGATGATGAAGAAGAGTGTAAGCAAGGACATAGAAAGAGGGTCGGCAAAGAGAGAGAGCATGTACCATGTTGTGGTGTGATTAGTTGGAAGGGAAGAGGTAAGCAGTGGTGAGCGGGTTGGAGGGTGATGATGATAATGAGTGGAAGGAAGGTGCGGGCGGGGCTACAAATAGGCCTTGGCCGACATGACATGAGGGACGCTGCAGCCTCCTGGGTCGTCCCCTTCGCCGCAGCAGTTCGCCCACATTGCGCTGCTAAAATGTCGGAAATTTCACAGTGCCAACGCCTGCGCCCAGCGAGCCAGACCATCTCCCCACGAATTCCACAATGGTGGCTTGGCGTTGTGCGTTCGCTCAATTCCTTGCATCGTCCTCATGCCGTCAGCTGTACATCTCACCTTCTGTCCAGAACAGGAATGCTGTTGTTGCGTGGTGAGGTGCTTGCTGTTTGATTTTTGGTTGGTCGCAGAAGAACGAAGAGCCTTGTTCCGGAATGAATGGAACTCGCTTTGGAGCGCGCACCTGCGCGAACGAAGAAGAAAGGGCAACCGAGGCTCTGTCTTTGGTATCATGTCTGAATGCGCGGAGTCCACCACGGCGCCTCTTCGCATCTCGCCGCCCCATTCACCTGCGCCCGCCCCCTCATCTTCAACCTCGCCATCTGCAGCGAAGCCAACAACAATCGAAGGGGAGCCGGAGGTCCGAGCGCGCAGGGGAAGCTCCTTCTCGTTCTCGCAATGGCCTCTTCGATTTCTTAAAATTGAGGATGATTCAGCCTCGAAGGCGAAGCCATTGCAAACAGCCCAATCGAAATCGAATTCAATTGCAGGCGAAGCCCAACATCACCTCCGCGGAGAGCAGCTGGACCAGGAGCTGCAGCTGGAGGTCGAAGCTGAGGGGATCCGACAGCGCGCGGTACTATTGGCGAACCTGTTGGTGGCCCTGGCCGGGGTGAGCCTCGCCGTGCTTCCCTTTCGTGTCCACGCCGACGGGCTGGTCAAGACGTGCAGCTCCGGGCTGGCGATCATCTTCTACGCCGGTCTGCTGTGGCTCGCGCGCTGGCGACGCGACAACGGACGCCTCTCTGCTGTGTTCGCCTGCCTCTTCTTCAACACCTTTCTCGTCTGGCGGGTTCGAACTCCTCCACTCTCCGTTGTGCGCTCGTCGAGCGATCAGCGGCTGATAGGGTCATCATCGCGGTATCTGCGCACACAGGGCTCGACCCATCTCGGGGTCTGGTCGGAAGAGTTTGCGTGGCTGCCCATGGTACCCATGGTGGTGTTCTGTCTTCTGGGTCCGCGTGCGGGTGTGGCGTCTACCGTGGTGGTCATGCTCGAGGCCTGGCTCTTTTTTTACATCAGCTCCAGTGGTACGCCAGCCACACTTTGTGCAGTTGGAGATGTTTGCGCACGCGCCCTCACGTTCTGTTGCTGAGCCCAACTGTTCGGTGAGTGCAGACGACACGCTGGGCCACAGCTTTGAGACGTCGTGCGTGCACGTGAGCTCGGATCTCAAATTCGTGTTTGTACCATTCAACTGTGTGCCCTTTGACGGGCAAGGCCAGCAAATCAACCGGTTTGCCTCAAGCACCACGGGTAGCGTCAGCCTTTCCTCTTGAACAATCACAGATCTCTGCCTAACAATCAACTTAATCCACATCATCATCATCATCATCATCTCATCATCATAGAGCTCATTGTCAGCAAGCTCCTCGCAATCTGCTTCACAAGCATGTTTTCCTATGTCTACGAGGCCAACCGGTACGTTGGCCGGAGTTTCGCATCTACTCAGGCTGGCGATGTGATCACCTGCTGATCGGCCGAGGCTCTCTGCTCTCAGTGCCAGCGCACAGGAGCGCATGAAGGAGGCACTCCACCTTCGGGAAAAGATTAACGTGTCGCTGCGGCAGGCGACCAAAGCGAAGACGGCCTTCCTTGCCAACATGAGTCACGGTACCCCAGTCCGCCGTCACCGACCAGGCAGCCCACCACACCACGCCACTCACGCGATTCTGCTCTCTCTTCGCGCAGAGTTGCGGACGCCGATGCACGGAATCATTGGTATGCAGGAACCTTGTCTGCCCAATGAACGTGTGGGTCGTGCTCATGTAGGGCTTGGTCGACCACAACACAGCGATGGCCAAGGACTTGATGGAGATGCCGCTCGAACAAGCCGCGAGCGAATCGGCGCGCGTGATCAGCGACTGTGCGGACCACTTGCTGGGCCTCGTCAATGACATCCTCGACTTTGCCCGCATCGAAACCAAGTATGTCAGATCCATTGCATCCCACCTAGCCCACTGGTTGGCTCACTCTGTGGCGACTCTCAGTCAGCTGGAGCTGGAAGTGATTCCGCTGTCGATGGTGAAGGAAGTGGAAAAAGCTGTGAGTCTCCACGCGGCGATGGCCAAGAAGAAGCGCTTGAACCTGACTACTGAAATCACCATCTCGCAGCCGCTTCGCCTCGGTGCCACCCCCCTCCTGGCCATGGCGTGAATCAGCACATAACCACAACGCCCAAACGAAACCAACTGACGCCATTCTTGAACAGGAGACCCGCTGCGCTTTAGGCAAATAATCATCAATTTAATCACCAACGCTCTCAAGTTCACGCCCGAGGGAGGTCACGTGATCGTGTCGGCCTCCTCCAGCAGCGTCGAGCCCGAGATCATCTCTGGTGCGTTTTCGACTCGAGCTCTTCCCTCCCGCTTGCGCTACAGATCCATCCTTCATTAAGGTTGGGTTTTCTGATCGTTCCTCTTTCGACACGACCAGTGAGCGTCAAGGACACGGGGATCGGGATCCCAGCTCAGGGCCTGGAGCACATCTTTGAGGTATATCTGCTGTGTCGTCCCATAGTGCTATTGCTCCCGAACAGCCTCATGAACTGTTCGCCCACCCCTTCATTCGTCTCTACAGAGCTTTTCCCAGTTAGATGCGAGCGTGGGTCGTAAGTTTGGCGGCTCTGGTCTCGGCCTCGCTATCAGCAAGAAGCTCTGCCGGGTACGCGGCTCGTATCATCATGGATGGCCAGACATTCACCCAGTACTCGGACTCACGCGTTCCCCCCCCCCATCATGCATGCACAGGCAATGGGCGGCGATATCAATGTAGTGAGCGAGGTGGGCCAGGGCTCCGTGTTCACATTTACTGTGCGCCTGCCGGTCGCCGATCCGAGCACGCCGACCATAGCTCACGACGTCGTAGATTCTGCGTTGTACGGGCGTCCCCCACTTTTCACATGGGTCCACGCAGGAGCTGGCTAACGCGGTCATCTTCGCGCATGGTCGTGCAGGGCCGGTTTGCTCGAGGGAAAGAAGGTGCTGGTGGTGGAGGACAACCTGGTCAACCAGAGGGTGGCCACCAAGATGCTCAAGTCTCTCGGATGCTCCGTCACTGTACGTACAATCCATCAATTCAAGGACCCTTGGCTCGTGCCAGCGAAAGCATCAAAGCTGACGTTACACACGCCTTTACAATGTATGTAGCTGGCGGGTGATGGGGTGGAAGCGGTGACCATGTTCGAGAGGGAGACGTTCGACTGATCCTCATGGATGTGCAGATGCCCATCATGGACGGCTTCCAGGCCACAGCCCGCATTCGCCACATCGAACACCACCGCGCCCAATCCCGGGCCACGAGCAGCGAGTCTCAGCACCACGACCTTCGACGGCGCGACGGCCTCGAGGACAAGGGCAGCGAGGCACAAGGAGAGTCGGCACTGCGATCATCGCAGGAGCGGGTGCCGATCATCGCGCTCACTGCGTCGGCGACCTACGACTACCAGGCCCAGTGCCTGGAGAAGGGCATGGACCGGTTCCTCACCAAGCCGCTCAAGAAGGAGACCCTCCAGCGCGTGCTCGCCGACTTCCTCGAGGGCCCTCGCTCTGGCTCCGCCTCGCCCCTCCCAGCGCCGCTCTTCTCGTCCTCCGCCACACCAGCGTCCACGCAACTGCGGCACCGCCGGCGGATGTCCATCGTCGAGTAGTGGTCACGTCATCATATTATTTATTATAATTAAAATAATATTATAATCGTAATAAAATTGTACTTTCCGCACGAGCAATTAGAAATAGTTTTTATAATTTGACCGCACTTGCCACTAAAGATGGAGGGGGAGAAGAAGGCGAAGCTGAAGAGAACGTTCTCTTTCAAGAAGAAAGAAAACTTGTCCACGATCACGGGGGACCCGGGCGCAGAAGAGGGCATGGCCTCGCCCCGCAAAGCTTCCTCACCCTCGCCCGGTTCGGTACAGCCCCCCCCCCAATATTCGGTCTTCGTTCTTCTTTCTTTTCGCTATCGGTCTTCGTTCTTTCGTTCTAATCCCTTTTCAGGAGTCGCCAGCGTCGCCTGCACGGAGAAGGCTGGGCTTCGGGCTCAAGAAGAAGAGCAAAGGTTCCCCTTTCATTTCTGTTTTGTATACGGCGCTTGCGGCTCGCCGTCCGTACACCGATTGACCGGCTCACCCACAGGTGAAGAAGACGCTCTGGGAAAGGGCGACAAGAAGCAAAAGAAGGCGAAGAAGGAGGGCAAGAAAGAAAAGAAGCGGAAGGAGCTGTTCCCCGCGGATGGAGCGAACGAGGACCCCGCCGGCCTCAACAGGGACAAGAAGGGCAAGAAGAAGACCACCAGCGACAAGACCACCAAGAAGCCATCGTCGACCCTCCTGAAGACCTCTCTGACCTCGACGGCCTACCTGGCGGCCTCGCAGCACCAGGGGCCGATCCAGGGCCTGGACCGGCGGATGACGACCTTCCTTCTCTCGTTCCTCTCTGGCCACGACCTCCTCTCTGCTCGTTTGGTGTCTAAGCGCTGGGCCGGCATCATCGGTAAGCTCATCACTTGTGCAGTAGTGCGTGTGCGTGTGCGTGTGCGTGTGCTAAGCTGTGGAATCGCCACGACACAGATGGGAATGGGCACTTGATGTGGAAGTCTGCCTGCCTCAACCTGTGGACCGAGCAGCTGCGCGATTTTGCCGAGGTGCAGCCCTCGCTGCTCGCGGCCGCGCACCCGAGCGGTCGCCGCGGGGTGGCGGTGGACGCCCTGGCCGCCGTGCTCAACTCGTCGGTCAGCGGCGACTGGCGCCGGCTCTATTTCCTCTCGACCCATGGCCTCTCGCTCGACATCGCTACGACGTCGCAGCATCCCTTCCCCACCACCAACCTCAGCCAGAGACCTGCCTGCTTTCATCTTCATCGTCGTCGTCGTCGTCGTCGCTCTTCATCTTCATCACTGTCGCCTGCCACGTTCCTCTTCTCGCCCCTGCAGCTGCTGGTCAGAGGCGACCTTCAAGCATTCGAACCGACATCGGCGCCGGCCGAGGCGAGCGACGGTGCTCTGCCGACGACTGCCGACGAACAGTTCCTCGACGCCCAGTCCTGCCCCGGCTGGACCGCCAGCGGGTCCCTGGCCCGATACGAGGAGGCGCTTGGCGAGCACCTCCTCTCCGCTGGATCGAGCGCCGAGCGCCGAGTGAAGGTCATCTGGAGCGCGCAGGTGCTGCCAGGCTTCCACTGGACCGTCGTCGCTGTCCCCATCGTCACCAAGACCCAGCCCAGCGTCCACACTGGGTCAGCCAGACACCAGCAGCATCGCATCATCCACACGGCTTCTCTCGCTCAGGTACTCCGCTCAATCGAGCCTCACAGGCGCGATCGCAGCTACATGTCTAACTCCGACTTGGCGCACTGTGTTGTGGGCAGGACGGCAAGGTGGTGGCGGAGCGGGGCGGTCGAGCTCTGGCGGCGTTCATGTCGCAGCAGAGGGTCGCTGGTCTGGGCGGACCGGCTCTTCGGCTGCTCGCGATCGCCTTCGGCGTGCCGCAGCTCATCCCGGTGCCGCTCTCCGGGCACAACGCACCGCAGTTCCTCGCACCGCAGGGCGAGAAGCCCTGGTCGTTCGTCTTCTTCCACCAGACCGGTACGTAAGCACCTCGCATCGTCTATCGCCACACCACCTTTCTCGCTGATGTAATTCCTAATTCCTCTTGCAGAGGCCGTCACCAAGACCTCGCTCTTTGCGCTCAGGAACGTCGTTGGCCCTGAGGAAGTCGAGGCATCTGAGCCCACAACACAGAACACGAGAGAGCGGTCCGGCACGCAGCTCTTCTACGCCCAGTTGGCGGGCGGCATTCCTCCGCAACTGGAGAAGAAGAAAGAGGAGGAGCAGAGCGCGGCGGGGAAGAAGCAAGCGCCGCCGGTGCCGGCGCGGCACAAGCCTACGGCCGAACCACTCACCACCACCACGCCCAGCGAGCCGCTGCTGGTGCGGACATGCCTGTTCCGTAACGGGCACCGGGGACCATTCTGCCTTCTCCGCTCATCCACCCCGAGCAAGACCGACAAGAACGACAGGCCGGTCTGGGCCAGCGAGGACCCCACGCTGCTCGCGGCTTTACCTCCCCAGGACTGCACTCCCTACCCCGTCGCCTAGGGGCAGTCTCGTGTGTCCCCCCCTTCATGTAGATCACATTCGCCAAGAGACGAAAGAAAACTCGGGCACACTTACTTGTGGCGAGCCCAGGCAATCACCGCCCTTGCCCGACTCTGGGCCTTGGGTGTGCCTTTTCGGGTCTGTGGTCGGGCCACCAGTGTTCTGCGGTGGTGGCCGGAGATCAGGACTTGGTTCTGAGAGTTGTTGGGGCAGACGGCGATGCGGCTGACACTGACACTGACTCCGAAATAGCAAAGCCATCAACGCGCAACTCTTTCTTCACCACCTTCTGCTTCTGTTCACACACACGCAACCACGAGATGATGGAGGGCCTGCAACAGCAACAGAAGAAAAAGAAGGAGGCGCCGCCCAACTTGATAGAGGAGTGGCGACGCAGATTCATGGAGGCCAAGGAAGAGGAGAAGGAGAACGCTCCTCTTCTTAGCTCCACAGAGCAGGACGAAGAGGGGGCCAGCAGCACGAAGCCGACCCCAGAGGAGCGAAGGCGAGCATTCGCCGAGACACCGCGTGAGCTGGGCTTTTGCGGCTCGGTGGCGTCTCTGCTTTCCTCGCTCCCTTCTTTTGCATCATCTGCCCCGATCTCCACGCGCAGACGATCTCGGCCGTGCCTGCGATGGGGCTTCTCCTTCTCGCGATGGCCTCTTCGCTTCCTCCGTCTGCACGATCAACCACTGCGCAAACAGGAAGACAATGCAACGGAAAATCTCTCCCAGGCTGTCGAGGAAGAGATTGAGGAAGAGGAGGAAGATGAACGAATTGGCGAATATGTGGCGCATGAAGAAACGAAGGGGCGAGCGGTGATGCTAATCAATCTCCTAGTAGCACTCATCTTCGTCAATGCCCTCGTTTTGTCGCTGCGCCTGTGGATCGATGGGTGGAATCATCTCAGCTCCTGGCAATCTCTCTTTTCAATGAGCGTCTATGGATGCCTTCTTTGGCTGGCACGTTTGCTCAACGACCACGGCCGCACCTCGGCCTGGATATCCTGCCTCTACTTCAACCTTATTCTCATCTACAAGGTACTCCTCGCCTCCTTGTGCATTCGCCAGTCGTGCTGATGTTAAAAAAACAAATCTTCATGCGCAGTGCGTGCTGTACGGCGTCCGTACGGAGATGTTCTCGTGGATAGCCATGATGCCGCTCGTTCTGTTCTGCTTGGTGGGGCCGCGGGCCGGGGTGGTAGCCACCTTCGGGCTCATCGGCGAGAGTCTGCTCATCTACGCCCTCACACCTGACGGTAAGATGGGGCTTGACACGTTTTGTGTGTGAAGGGGTCTGCTGACTGACCGCTGACACTCCATCGTCACAGACGCGCGCAACGGCCAAGCGTTCGATCTGGCGTGCGTACAGCTGAACCAGCAGGGCATCGTGTTCGTTCCCTTCGCGTGCGCCAAGTTGGACATTCACGGCGCCCACATCGGTCGCTTCCCCACGAGCCTCCAGGGTAGTACTACCTCTGTCCACTGCCGCAACTTACGCGCCGCAGCGCCGCCTGCCGCTCCACTGTCGCCAGTCGTGGTGACGCGCTTCACTAACATGCTCCTCCCGCGCGCGCGTGTGTGTGTCTCGTCGACAGAGCTGCTCACGAGCAAGATCCTGCTGATCGCGTTCATGGGTGTCTTTGCCTACGTGTACGAATCGAACAGGTTCGTGCACCAGGTCGCTTCCTGTATACAACAATGTTTGCTCCTCCTCCTCCTTAACACGCTCCCGCGCACACTACCAGGCGTAGCGCGCTGAGGCGGATGATGGTGGCGCTGCAGCAGAAGGAGAGGGTCAACGTGTCGCTCCAGCAGGCCACCAAAGCCAAAACGGCCTTCCTCGCCAACATGAGTCACGGTACCCCATTCCGCCGTCACCCGACCCCATACCCAGCTCCGCCCACAGCGTGCCGTTACTTATTCGATCCGTGTTCGGCCTCTCGGTTCTGGGTCGCTCCTCTCGCAGAGCTGCGTACGCCCATGCACGGTATCATCGGTAGGTCGCTCGCTCGAATTGTTGCGTGTTGAGAGGCCTCAAGGACTGATCAGAGAGTGGCTCCCCCTTGAAAACAACACAGCGATGGCGAAGGACCTGATGGAGATGCCGCTCAGCGAAGGGGCTTTCGAATCGGCGCGCATCATCAGCGATTGCGCGGACCACTTGCTGGGCCTCGTCAACGACATCCTCGACTTCGCCCGCATCGAGTCCAAGTACTGCGAATTCCTACATTCCACCTCCCGCTCTTCCTCCTCCCCCTTCGCACGCTGATCGCGTGCTCTTCGTGTGGTTGGGGTGAACAGTCAACTGGAACTGGAGTCCATTCCGCTGTCGGTGTGCGAAGAAGTAGACAAGGCCGTGAGTCTGCACACGGTCATGGCCAAGAAGAAGCACGTCGCCCTCATCTCCGAAATCGACATCGCACAGCCCCTCCGCCTCGGTACATCATCCACCACCGCCCCTGATCTTGATCGTCCACTTACGACGAAGAACGAAGAGAACGAAGAAGAACGAAGAAGTTCTCAACATTGGCCTCCATCTGCTGCAGGCGATCCACTCCGGTTTCGACAGATATTGCACAACCTGCTGAGTAACGCGATCAAATTCACGCCCGCGGAGGGCCACGTAATGGTGTCGGCCTCCACGGGTCAGGCCGACCCCGAAATCGTGTCGCTCAGCGTCGCGGACACGGGCATCGGCATTCCGCCCCAGGGCCTCGAGAACATATTCAAGGTACTCCACGCACACCTGCCTGGGCCGAACAGAGAGGTTTCTTACTCCCGCGAGCTTCTCTCTCGCTCTCTCTCTCTATAGAGCTTCTCCCAGCTGGATGCGAGTGTGGGGCGTAAGTTCGGCGGCTCGGGTCTCGGCCTTGCCATCAGCAAGAAACTGTCCCTCGTACGAACGCCTACGCAGGCCACGAAGTGTAAAAGCTCGCGCTGACGTGGGCACGTGTGTAACAGGCGATGCAGGGCGATATCAAGGTGGAGAGCGAGGTGGGCAAGGGATCCGTGTTCACCTTCACCGTCCGTCTGCCCCTCTACCAGCCCAAAACGCCGTTGACTATGCGCCGCGAGCACCCGACCACCGAAGATGGCACCACCGCTGCTGCTGTGTACGCTCTGCTTTCTGACCTCCTTTCATTGATCCAACTCCAACATCAGCCTAACTCGGTTCGTCTCGTAGTAAGGACTTGCTGCACGGGAGGAAGGTGCTGGTGGTGGAGGACAATATCATCAACCAGAAAGTGGCCACCAAGATGCTCACCTCCCTCGGCTGCTCCGTCACGGTACAAGTCGACTCCATCGCTCTTCGCTCTTCGCTCTTATTTCTAAAACGTTTGGCATTGGTTGTGGGCGTGATGTAGATCGCGGGCGATGGCGGGGCAGCGGTGGGGTTGTTCGAGAGGGAGACGTTCGACGTGATCCTCATGGATGTGCAGATGCCCATCATGGACGGCTTCCAGGCCACGGCCCGCATTCGCCACATCGAACACCGCCGCGCCCAAACCTGGGAGGAGTACCGGTGCGAGGAGAAGCCGAAGAGCAAAGAGCTCAAGCCCGAAGAAGGCGACGACGAGAACGAGAACGAGAAGGAAGCGGAGGTCAGATCAACGACAGATGAAACTGAAGTCAAGCGGACGACGCACGGGACGAAGCGGGTGCCGATCGTGGCGCTGACGGCGTCGGCCACGCGGGACTACGAGACCGAGTGTCTGGAGAAGGGCATGGACCGGTTCCTCACCAAGCCCTTCAGGAAGGAGACCCTCCAGGCCACCCTGATCGGTCTCTTCCGTCCTCCTCCGCCCTCGGAGATTTCTTCGCCTCCTTCGCCCGCCCCTGCCTCGCCACACTAGCGCACCACGATGTTTTTTCTTCTTCATCACAGCAAATTCTGCTTCTGCTAACACTCCATCAGAAGGCATTGCCAGATAAGTTCTTTGTGAAATAAAAGCATCACAGCCAAGGAGGAGAAGTTGTGTACAAGCGTTTGTTTGTTTGTTGATGGAAATGGTCAGACATCGCGGTAGCGTTCGCGCACGTCGCGGCCGGAGGAGACCTTGTTGACGGGTCGCATGCCGCCAGAGAAGCTGCCCGATCCGCTGCTGCCCTGCGCGCTCTGGAGGCCTCTGACCCGATCGGCCGACAATGTCGATTGCCTTAGCTTTGCTCTCGTCGCCGTCCTGTACTTCTTCTCGTCCTGAAAAGNGAACATAGGAGTCGTGAGCAAAGCACTCCAAATAGAGATTGACGACCTCGTAAGCACTGCAGCGTGGCAAGCGAGGAGAACCTGGTAGAAGCGGAAGAGGTTGGGCTCGTCGTCGAATGGCTCCGAGAATGTGACGTGATGGAAGATCGATCGTCGCATCATTTCCTGAACGGTGCGCAGAAGATGGTGGTGAGAAGGCCTGGGCAGAACAATGTTGGATCGATAGATGAGGGCCTTGCGTACCTCGCCAAAGGCGACAGCGTCCTCTCGTGACAGCTTCAGGTGTTTGGTTAGCCAGTCGACCAGGTCGCCGCCTTTGAACGTCTTCTTGTACTTGGTGAGGCGCCACGTCCGCGTTTTGAACTCCAGATTGAGCCGCATCATGTCGATGAGATACGTTATCTGGCAATGGCGACGCATATGTAAGCCGAGTAAAAAGCAAGACGCACACACCATCGCACACGCACACACACACACATCGAGCATCGCACGCACGCACCTTTTCGTCGGGATACCACACGTTGATTTGTCGCGTCTTCTCCTGTGAGCGCAGGGAAACAAAACACAGTCAGTGGACCCTGTGGGCGGGGGGCGGGGGCAGAGAGGCCAGCAGTGCGAACCGGTCGAAATCGGTAGTAGGACGTCTTGGAGTCGAGGAAGGGCTCCGAGTTGCTCACGTGCTCGATGATGCCTCTGTTTGGAGGAGCTTTGGGTAAGCGCGTGTGGCATGCAATCCGAATGCGGGTGTAAAGACGTCGAGTGTGCGCTGCCTCGTACCGATGCATGAGCGTTTCGCCCAGGTGCACGGCCGCCTTTCGCGTATTGATTCGCAGTCGTGTCACCATCCACTCCACTGCCTCCGACCCTGCGAACACACCGCCACACGACACACGACACACACGACACACACGACACACATGTGAGCGTTGACGTGAATGGACTGATTCTTCAATGGTCGCATGCGTATACCGACGAAGGCCTTCTTGTACTCCTGCTTTTTGAGCTTTCGTGTGCGCCGCACGAGCCCCTCCTTGGGGTCCTTCAAGAGCTGGACCAGGTCCGATATCTTGCTCACCTCAATCTTCGCTATCCCCGAACCACGGCCGCCCTGTGCGTGTCGCGTGTGTGTGTGCGTGTGTGCGTGTGCGTGTGTGTGTGCGTGTGTGTGTGCGTGGGTGTGTTGAGGAGTTGCGGTGCTGTGTGATGTGCGGTCGGTGTGTGGTCACGTACCATGAGTGTACGCTCGGAGGCGGAGCGCTTGACCTTCTTCTGGGCGGGAGAGGGCGGCCAGGGCGCGGCCTGCCAGGCCTTGGGCTCGGCGAACACCGCACACCGATCGCACAGCTCGAACACCTCGCACGTGACCAGCTCCGAGTCCGGCGACGAAAGTCCCGATCCCGACTCTGTCTTCTGTCGCAGGAGCACACACACACATACAGAGGAGAGAGAAGAAGATGAGAAAGTAAGAACGATTGCAATGAGATGAGATGAGGAATGATCGATCGTTCTGCGGAACGAAGCGATCGGGGAGGCAGCGCGCGAGGGCATTCGTCCGTGGAAAACAACCCTTGGGACGAAATGCCATAAAATTGGTGTGCGCCACTGCCTTGGCGTGTGTGGCGAACACCACACGCCACGTCTCACCACCACCACGCAAAGATGGGTGGTGGTGAGGCGGTGGCGGTGTGTGCAGGAAAAGGGTGTGGGAAATGGAGATTGGGTGTTTATGGTGTGGGTGCGTGGAGGTGCGTGGAGGTGTGAAAGAGAGAAAGAAAAGAGCGAGAGAGGTGAAGAAGAGAGTTGAGAATCGCTGGATCCATCCCCACCGCTTCGCCTCGTCTCTTCTCGTCTCTAATCCATTCGTCGTTTTCGTTCTTCCTCTGGCCGTCGCTTTCGTTCTTCCCGCTGCTGACGTCGCTGCTATTTACACGCGGTTGATTTCGCTCGGGTGGAAGCAGACGAGGCTCCACCGTCGTCCGAGCCGACCCATCATCCCTCTCGCCGCTTCTGGTCCCTCCTCGGCCACCACCCTCGACCCGCGCCTTCGCCCCGTTCCTCCTCCTCCTTCGCCATCCGTGGTAGACACCTCCTCGTCTTCCGTGTTCGTGTTTGAACCGGTCGTCGTGCCGTCGTCGTCTTCGGGCTCCGCCTCCGACTTCGACTTGGTCCTCGCCCGCGAGCTCTTCTTCGCGCCGCTGGTGCCGGTGGTCTTCTTTTTCTTGGCCGCCGCCCGACGCTTGGTCGCCGATGACGGATTCAGTCCGGCGATCGCGCTGCCTCCGGTCTTTCGGCCGCGGCGGTCGCGCGGCGTTGGTGGCTGCTTCGGCGACGACGATGGCTTGCTGGCTGACGTTGTTGGCGATCTGTCCCTCGACGTCTTGAGCTGGCTTCCGTTGTTGTTGTTCGTGGCGGCGGTGAGGTCGAGCTTCTTGAAGGTCGACCGCAGCTTCTTGTCGGTTCGCTGCCACCAGCCGAGCGAGGCGGACGAGGATGTCGCGCCCGAACCGGCGGCGGTCGCGGAGGCGGACGAGGAGAGCGAGACGGGAGAAGTGGCGTCGACGCCGTCGACGGCGGGTGTGCGAGTGGTGTCATTGTCGTCGAGGGTCTTCATTTTCTGCTCCCGCGCGGCCAGCCTTCGCACTTTGAGTCGCTGTCGTATTGTTTTTCGTTCTTTGATCTCGGGCGTCGTGGCGGGACTGGGCGTGCGCGAGCCCGTTTTCGCCTTCCTCCTCACCAACAACACCGTCTTCTTTTTCTTCGTTCTTGCGCCGCCTTCTTCATCGTCATCCGCGTCCTCTTCGTTTTCGTTGTCTTCGTCGCTTTCTCTCTTTTTCCGTCTCGCTCCGCTTTCGATTTCGTTCTTTTCGTCGCTATCGCCTTCACCGTCCTCGTCGCTTTCGTCTTCCGCATACCCATCCCTCACAATCTTATCCTTTTCCCTCTCCAAATTCAATCTCTTCGCATTAAGGGAAACTGAGAATGATGTGAGGAGTATACGCACTTGCTCCTGCATGCGCGTCAGCGTGAGCGTGCGTGCGCGTGGGGCAATTTGAAATTCGGTTGCGCCCCAAGTCGAGAGAAGAGAAAGAGAGGAAGTGCAGTGAAGTGTTCGCGGCTAGAGTACCTTTTTTTCGTCACGTTGGTTTCGCCTCTCTGTCATTACTCTGTTGTACCGCTGCACGAGCCCCGCGACGATCTCCTTGCTTCGTGGCTTGACCTTTGCGATGAACGGATGCTAGGGTCACACACGCACGCACGCAGAGAGAGAGAGAGAGACGTCTGAGGTAAGTTCAAGAGTTCATGTGCGCAAGGAGAATGGCAACATGTGTTCGGCACATGAAGGCCAACCTCGAGAAGCTCCGTGGCCGAGGCACGGCTCTCGGGGTCCTTGACGAGGGTCTTGGCTATGAAGTCATTGAACTCCGCACTCCAATCGCCCGGTTTGGAGAGCGTCGGTGGTGGTCGCGTCTGCTGCGCGATCATGAAGAGCGCCTATCGTGTGTGTGTGTGTGTGTGTTGTGTTGTGTGGGTTATTTGTGTGTGTTGTGTGTTGTGTTGTGTGTTGTGTCAACCGATTGCAATCCTCTTGGTGAGCTTCCTTCCACGACTAGTAAACTCGAACGCGGGAGAAAAGAGGTACCCGCATGGGGACAAAATCGAATAGTGGTGGCTTGCGCTCGGCCAGCTCTATTGCGCTGATGCCAAGCGACCACCTGCACGGCCACCACCACCATCCACATAATCAATTACCTACCCGGTACGTCCGGCGGACAAGCAGGTGGGGAGAGGGTGAGAGAGAGGCGTACACGTCGACTTTAGAATTGTATCGAGTCTCGCTGACTAATTCCGGGGCCATCCAATACGGGGTTCCTGGTGGAGAGCAGCGTAAGATCGACCGCTCAACGACAAAGACAGGGGGGGGGAAACGGCTGCGGCTGAAGCGGTACCGGTGGCGGTCTTGTGAAAGTCCATCGTGTTCTTCAGCTGCGCCGCAACGCCCAGGTCAGCTGAACAGGCACGAAAAGGTCAGCCACCAATGCATAAAAACGTAAAAAAAACGAAGGACGACAGAAAGAACGAAAGCGAAAGCGGTGAAGGAGGGCGGTTGCGGCACTGACCGATCTTGACCTCGCCCGAGGACTTGAGGAGCAGGTTGTCGGCTTTGATGTCGCGATGCATCTTACGCGCATTGGCCAGGTACTCCAGTCCCTGCAGCACCTGATACACCACCTGCTCACGCCCGCAGGCCACGACCACGACCACGACGGGCCTCGTCAGTCGGTCTGATGATTGAATGCATTGTAGTTGGTTCGTTCGTTTTCAAATGGAGATGCCGCCGTACCGCCGCGATCTCCTCCTCGAGAAAGTTCTTGCCCATTTTGGTCATCATCTTCGAGCAGCTGCCGGCATCGCAGAACTCCATGATGATCTATCACGCCATCATCATGAAGAAGAAGATGGTGATGATGATGATGAGTCATCGATGCTATTGCTAGGTGGGTGAAGTTAAATGTGAGATATATAAATATATACCCAGAGTTCGTTGTCCTTGATGTAGGCACCGTAGAATCCGACGATGCTGGGGTGGTTGCAGTCGCGCAGCATTTGGATCTCCTTCGCCACCGAACGAAACGTATCGTCATCCGCCGTTTCGTCTGGCGTAGGTGACGATCGACGGGGAGACCAAACGTCAGCAGGCAGCCGCAGAGCGAGGGGCGTGCACACCGGCGCAAAAGGAGAGGGGGGAGACGGGCGGTACCGATGGTGAGTATCTTGATAGCGACCACCTCGCCGTCATCTTTTCTGAGTCCTTTGAACACCTTGCCGAATTGTCTGTGCATAGCCAGCAGGCAGGGAGCAGCGGTTGAGGCAAGGTGCGCGGTGCCACGGCAGGGGGGGGCAAAGAACGAAGAACGAAATCGCTTTTCGTTGATAGAAAGGGGGGGGGCAGTCGTACCCTCGTCCGAGTTCTTCGACGATTTGATATATCTTGTCGGGTTCTCCCCGAACAGATCCGCCATGATGGGCTGGTTTGATTATCTATAAATTCGCTTTCGATAGGAATTAACGAAGTTGGCCGAATCTGCTTCTACCGCGCTTCCTCCTCCTCTTCTCTTTCTCCTTCCTTCTTCTTCCTCTCGACGTCGATTACTTTGTGGCGCTCGACCAAGTTGGGGTTTGTTCTACAGCCAACGCACCACCTGACCGTTGGCCTACGAATCGCGGAGAACGAAGGGAGGCCGAGGGGGGGGGCACGCGAGGAATGAAAAACGAGGTGGAGGGACGACAGAACGAGCTGCAAATCGAGTTCGCCTTTCCGTTCTCTTTCGTGGCCTTCTCCTTCTTGGCAGTTCGTCAAATCAAAGAAAAGCAACGCGACTGCTGGTTGGTATTTTGGTTGGAATGCACGGAATGTATTTTTTTTCCTGTGCGAGGGAAGATAGGGGAGAGCAAGTCGTTTACTGGAAGTAGGAGGCGATGGACTCGCCCTCGGGCAGGTACTTGTTGATGAGGGCGATGACCTCCTGCGACAGCTGCTCCACCTCCATCGCGCTGTCCTCCATGAGCTCCGCGAGGAACGGAACGGTCTGTGTTCGCGAAGAAGCAAAGAGAGGAGAGGTCAGTATTACGCAACACACACAACACACAATACACACACACGGGCGACGCAAGTACCTCGGGCAGGAGGGGAAGGAACTCTTCGCCGAGGCGCTGGTAGAAGGCCTCCACCACCTTGAGACCGGCAAAGCGGACCGGAGCGGCGCTGCTCCTCGTGGTGAGCAACACCTGGTGGTTGAGGGTCTTCCACAATTTCTGTTGTCGTTGCGCACGGGATGTAGGGATGGGCGATGTCAGCCAAAGCCCAGGACGACGAGAGAACGAAAGCAAACGTGGTGGATTAGAGAGGGGGGGAGCGTACGTCGTCGCCGACGTTGATGGCCAGCTGGGAGATGGCTGGAATGAGATGCTCCGTCACGCGAGCCTGGTAGTCCTTCACCGAGCCGGTGTTGTTTTCGATCTGGGCGACCAGCGCTGGCACAAGACTGCACCGCGCGTCGACAAGCGATGACGGTGATTGTGAGCACGGCGAGAGCAACTCACACATTACACGGGAAAGATCGGAAGAAGGGGGGAGGGACGCGTACCGGTCGAACTTCTCCGGGGTGATGAAGTTCTCGGCGTCGTAAAGGAAGCACTTGTGGAGGGAGGCCAAGATGAGCGAAAGGAACTCGTTCTTCTGCTCCACGCGCAGCTTCTCGGGCACGACCGCCTTGACGACCGCCTTCTCGGACGTCGTCGCCTTCTTGGCAGACGACTTGATGATCTGCACCGCATCCTCGTCGCTCTCCTCGTCGTCGCTCTCCTCCTTCTCGCCGAACACATCCTTGGTGCCGGTGAGGTACGCCACCGCGTCATCCAGCAGGTAGCCGTAGTACGGCACGAAGATCGACTGCACAGTGGTGACACAGCATGACGTCAGCATGGGGCGATGGGGGAATAAGTAAGGTAAGGAGGCGGAGGGGGAGCGCGTGCCTTGAGCTTGTCGGCGAGAGCGTTGGCGAGACGCCAGAAGAAGAAGAGGCGGGGGAAGGTCGAGGACTGAGCCTCGCCGGCCTTGGCGTCGACGACGTCGGTGGTCCAGTGGGTGACGCGCAGGAAGAGCGGCTTGAAGGTGAGCTCGCTCAGCTTCATCACCATGTGGAGGAACGCGTCGATGAACGAGTCCTCCACCGACGCCACCTCCTTCTCGAGCTTCACGTCCTTCTTCGTCTTCTCGTGAACGTGCGAGAGGCGTCGGTAGTCGAAGAAGTCGAGGAAGAACTTGAAGAGGCGGTCGTGATGCGTCTGCACCGTATCGCGCGCCATTCCGGAGAGCACGCTGCCGACCCACGACGCGAACCGGCTGAGGGTCTGCTCAGTACACGGCGGACGTAGTACGGTTAACATTCGAGGCAATGAATGATCCATAACAACATGACAATGGGGAGTGTCGAAAACGTACCGAAGGAGCAGCCTGCTTGAAGAACTGAGAGGAGAGGTAGATGGGCGGGAGCACCAAGCGGGCCTCCACCTTGGTGGCAAGCACCGACAGCACGCTGCCCACCTTGGCCACGATCTGTTGTCGAACAAACAGACGATGATTGGCGACAAGGCTCAAAAGTGAAGGAGGAGAAGTAGAACAGAAAAGAACAGGGCCATGCGGTACCTGGGGTGTGGAGTAGTGGTCGGGAATGGGGACCACGGTCTGGATGATGTCGCGGAGGTAGGGGCTGAGGAACTGACCAATGCCATCGATGGTAACCTCCAGCGCCGACAGGGCGCTGACCTGCAGCAGCTTGAGATTGGCATCTGCACCACCAAAGGGGAATTCAAACGAGTCAGACCAGTTGCCATGCGAGCGACGGCGACTGTGCGGCTAACAAGAGAGAGAGAGAGAGAGAGCAGCTTACCGTCCTTGACGAGAGCCTCCTCCGTCGCTTCGTCGGTCTTGGCAGGCGCGAATATCTTCTTGAGCAGCACGACGACCTGCGGCATGAACTTGGGGATCTTGGGCACCATCTTGGCGCCCAGCTGGAGACAGATGGCGGCCTGGCAGATGAGCGCCGAGCCCTGCACGGACGGGTTGGCGTGGCGCATGGCAGCCGACACGACGTCGAACGTGGCACCGAGGAAATGAGTCGGGTAGGTCGCCGCAAAGGTGCGCGACAGCATCTCCAGCGACAGGAGGGCCGTCTGCTTCGTGAGGCTCATGTCTTCGGCCTGCACGCAAAACACTGTTTAGGAGACCAAGCTACACAGAAGGCGGGGACGTAGCGGTGATGGGCGTACCATGTCCTTGTCCTTGATGATGTTGGTGAGCTTGGGCACCATGTCGAGGAAGAGCTTCGTGGAGTTGGCCAGACCCTCGTCACCGGCCTTCTTCTTCTCCTGAAGCGACTTTTGCTCCTCGACCTTCTCGTTGAACAGCTCGAGAGCACGTTGACGCATCTGTGTGTGTGGCATGTGCGCGCCCCGCGGTTAGAAGTGTGAAAGGGGGAAAGAGGGGCGATGGAAGGTGGCATACCTGAGAATCGGGGTGGACCAGGAGATCGGACACGGTCTCGATGAACATGGGCGTCGACATGAAGGAGTTGAGCATGCGGATGACCTCATACGAGCCCTGGGTCTGGTTGGTCCACAGCTCGACCTGAGCCTTCACCTTCTTGCCCTTCTTGCCCTTAAGCTCGTTCTGTTGGAAGTAATAAGCAAGGCGCCAATGTAAGCAAAACGAACCGACGGCCACCAAGTGAGGAATGCCCAGCATGAGGCCGGGGGGGATCGTACGGCGTGGTTGGCACACTGCTGGGCGTAGGCGAGGGTGCGCTTGAAGAGAGAGAAGTAGATGGGCTGCATGGAACGGATGAGGGTGGGATTGAGGTTGAGGAGCGAGTTGAGGAACGGCTTTGAGGCGAAGTGGTCCAGCATGAAGTCGATCACGGTGCGCTCCAGCTCGATGTTCTGGGCCCTCGTCATCTTGCTGTGGGAGTGGAAAAAGTGGTGTAATGCGGTGAGGTCACCCACACGTGCGTCACATCGACGAACAGGAGAGATGCACATGCAGCAGGTACCTCTTATCGTAGTACTTGGCGATGTCGGAGGTCTTCTCCTCGAGGTTGTCGGTGATGATCTCCACGAGAGGCACGAATGCCGAGCACAGGTCCGCAACGGGCACCTTCTCGCACAGGCTGTGGCAGAAGCCAGGGATGGTTGTCTCCTCCTGTGTTGGGGCACAGCATAAATGAGGTTCAGAAGAGCGTGCTGTTGTGTGGCGGGAACGAGAAGGCGATGACTCACCTCAAGATCGACGAGATCGCTTTCGTCGATCGAGACCGACTGGTCCAGCTTCTTCTGGGTCTGCTCCTGCGGCCCCTGTCGGTGCAGCAGCGCGAATGAAAAGGTGAGCGTGTGCGGGCCTGAAGGCGGAGGTACTGGGGGGGGGTACCTGAGTGATGTGCTTGACGAGGAACAGAAGGAGAAGGTCCGGCAGGTACTTGAGGGACAGGGTCTGGAGCACCGACGCAAAGAGGTGGAGGCGACGGTGGAGAGGCACGTGCTGGAAGTTGTCGACGAAGATACGGAGCACGTCGGACACACCGATGCCGCCCTGCTTGACCATGGACGGCAGGATGGCGCGGAGCGACTTCTGCATGACCGTGAACGTGTAGTTGTCGTCGTGCCTGATTGTCGACGCGCCCATGAACGTGAACACGGGCATCACGTGACGCAGCACCAGGTCCGGGTAGAGCGTGGCCACAGCGCCGAGAGCAAGGAGGGCCTTGTTCTGCGTGCGGGTGTTGCTGGTAACTGGAGCCGGAAAAAAGTCGCATTAGCGGCGGACAAGAACGCGGAAGAAGCAACGGCCAAGGCGGGTCTGACGCACCTCGGATGCACTGGACAATGGTCTCCGGTGCGCCCTTGTACTGCTTTTCGATGGTCTGCGCCTTCTTGGTGGTCGCAGCCGTTCGCTCCTCGGTGTCCATCGCATCCTGCTGGGCCTTGGGGTGCAAATCGACGTAAATGTGCTGCGTGATGCTCTCCAGGCACGACAGGATGAGCTGCTTCGTGTACTCGTTGTCCTCTGCGCACGCGAGGCGCACACACAATGCAATGAGCGAGGCTCAGATACCAACAGCTGCTTCACACCAATGGGCGCGGCAGGCATACCTTCCTCGGGCGAGGCCTCCCTCTTCTGGCCCTGAACAAGGATGTCGAGCAGGGTGGCGAGGGGCTGGAGCAGGACGGGCTTGTCCTGGACGAAGGGGACCTGCGAGAGGATGATCTCCAGGATGAGGTTGAGGCGCTGCATCACGAGCAGCTCCTTCTTCCTCTCCTCGGCAGACTTGGCCGCGGCGACCTTCTCGTTCTCGGCCTCCTGCTCCTGCTCCTTGGTGGTACACACGCGCGCCCTCTTGGCTGACGCTTGTTCGGCCTCCTCCTCCTCCTCGCCGTCTTCATCCTCGTCGGCCGTGCGCCGGGACTTGGACTTCTTGCCGACCGCGCTCGCGTTGTCGGCACCGGCCGTCTTGGTCTCCTTGCGCTGGCTGGACTTGGTCCTGTTGCGCGCGATGGTGATCTGCTCCTGCAGACACCGGAGGATGAGATCGGACGAGAGGTTCATTGCGCGGATGATCGACTTGATGATGGTCTTGCTCGTATCCACCACGTTGATATCGATGTCCTTCAGCTTCTTGCCCTCGTCGGCCTGAGCGGCTTCGGCGCTGGGCGACACCGGGATGTAGGACGACTCGAGGAGGATCTCGATGAACTGCATGAAGAGCACCTTCTTGTTGGCGAGCGAGAGGCCGGCCATGAAGTGGAAGCCGTTGGTTTCGACGAGGCTCTTGAGGATGCAGAGTCGCGGCGAGACGTAGTCCACGAGGAACTCGGTGCGCTGCGTGATCTGGTCGCTGTCGCTGAAGGTGATCGACGCGGGCGACTTGAGCGCCTCGAGGAAGGCGGCCAGGTACTTGGTGCCCTCGCGCAGCTCGCCCTTGCTCTCCTTGGCTCCCTCGCAGCGGTTGAACGTGGCGACGGTTGTCGGCTTGAGCGAGGAGGTGAGGACCACCTGGAGGAGGTTGGCATCGAAGTAGCTGAGGGCCTGGCCCTTGGCGAGCTTGGTCATCGAGTCGTGGACGATGTCGTGCGAGATGGCGACCAGCTCGGGCGCGGCCACGTCGCGCAGCAGGTGCAGCAGGAAGAGGCGCAGATACTTGGGCGTCTTCTCCCGCGGGAGCACGAAGCCGAACACGAAAGCGCGGAGCGAAGCCTTCTCCTCGGCGGTGAAGCTATCGGCCAGGATGTGGTGCACGTCCTTCTTCTCCTCGGCAGAGGCGGCGGCAGTTTCCTCGCTCAGCAGGCGGCCGAAGAGCTTGCGCAGGAAGGTCTTGTCGTGGATGAAGTCGGCCTTGCGGGTGGCGATCGTGTGGAGGAACTTGGCCAGCAGCTTGGAGGTGGCCGAGGTGGCGGACAGGCAGGAGAACAGGGTGGTGAGGGTCGACAGCGCGAAGAAGCTCGACACGCGGATCTCCTTGTCGTCGTTCTCGAGGCCGACGAAGAAGCGCACGAGAGTCTCGTGCAGCTCCGGCTCGCGGTCCTTCAGTGCCTTCATGTGCTCCGCACCGATGGCGGCCTTCTTGTTCTTCTTCTTCTTATTCTTGTCGGCTTCGAGGTCCATCTGGCCGGTGCCAGCATCCGCGGCATTGTCCTTGCCGGTGGACGCCGGGAGGAACGCCATCAGATACGTGTTGAGCAGCTTGATGCACCTCGTCTGCACCAGCAGCGGATGGTCCTCGAACAACACCTTGTCCTCTGCAAGTGGCGGAAACGAGAACCCAGTCAGGCAAAAGCGGGGGTGGGCGTGGATGATTGAAGGCACGTACCGCGATCGGCAAGGAAGGAGGAGAGGAAGAGCGGCAGCGAAGTCACGGCGGAGATGCGCGAGGCCAGGACCTTGATGTGCGGAGCGAACAGGTCGAACGAAGGCGACGAAATGAACAGAATGAAGAGCTCCCGAATCAGCGAGAACTGTTTGTATGTGTGTTAAACGGAGACGAGGGTCAGCACATGCAAATCACTCTTGCAGCCACCAGCACGAGCGATAATAATAGAAAGGCAAATCAGAGTAAAGTCATGAGGTTGTCGGCAGTGGCCATAAGGGAATTGCTTCCCTTACGACCCTGTGTAGTCGAAATCGCTAGCATCATCTTTGCCTCGCACTGTAGTGAAAGAGGAGTGGGGTTGCGGGGGGGAGGAGGTTCACCTCATTGTCGGTGGGCTTCGGCGCGAAGGAGTCGGTGATGTTGTGAAGGCAAAACAGGTAGAGCGCGTGCTCGGCCTGCCTCTTCTCCTCTTCGGGCTTGCCCACGGGGTAGAAGTAAGGCCTCACCGCCAACAGGAAGTGCTCGAACAGCTCACGTGAAGGAACGCCCTGGCGATTCAAGTGAAGTGAAACAGAAAGAGAGTAAGCGAAGCGGTTGTGGTAAGCGCTCGCACGCTCACATCGCTCTGTGTGCCGTACCGACTCGAGAGTGGCGGAGAGGTCCTGAGTGAACTTGCTGGCCTCCTGGTAGGTGATGCCGTTGCCGGAGAGCAAATCGGACAGCGAGCAGTGGTCCTGCAGGACCTTGAACAGCGTCTCGCGGATCGGGTTCCTCTTCTTGCCCTGGCCATCCTTCCTGTCGAGGGCGAGGGCCTTGTTGAGAACAAGCAACGTGAGGAGCTTGCCCTGTTTGAACCGAGCACACACGCATGGGAGTATGGTCAGTAAATGCAAGTCAGACCAGACTAGGACACGGGGGCGTACCTGATCGTTGTCGACAAACGACGTGAGCAGCGGGCAGAAGGTCGCAGGGTTGGAGTGCACGTTCTTGGCCAGCGCGTTGATCACCAACACGTTACCCTAACGGGGTCACCGAACAGCATTAGCGGGGGAAGGGCCGCCTGGCATCGAGCGAGGTGGAGGGAAGGCGAACCTTGATTGCACCATCGACCCACTTCCTCTTGCTCTCCGGGGACTCCTTGGCCTCAGTTGTAGCATCATCCTTGTCTTTGCTCGGAGCGGGAGCATCGACGCTCTCGGCGGCAGCTGAGATGCCCGCGAAGATAGTGCCCTTGTGCTCCGAGGCGAGCTTCGCGGCGATGTTGATGGCGTCGGCGAAGAACCTGAGGTTGTCCTTGCGGCCCTGCGCCAGCAGCGAGTCGAACAGGAGAGACTGCACAACGCGCATGTAGGAGGGATTCTTCTTCAGGAAGCTGCCGGTAAGGGTCTCAAGGGCCTTGGTCTTGAGGTCAGCCCTGAAGTTCTGACCTGTTGAACGAGCATAGACATTGTAAGTACATAGCTAGGCACGGCCATGCGCGCGGGGGGAGGGGTTGGACATACTGGTGATGATGTTGCTTAGCTGCTTAAAGAGCGCTTCGGGCTCGATCTTATCGAGAAGGATGTCGTAGATCTTGAACACGTGCCACACCACCTGGGGCGAGTCGTCCACCAGCCGTTCGAGCAGGGCATCCTTGATGAACTCGTCGAACTGCTCGTCGTCCACGTTGCCGTTGACGAGCTGCGCCACGACCTTCTTGACCGCCAGAAGACGGATCTGCTGCTCGGGATGCTGCAGAGCCAGGAACAGCGTGGTGGAGCACTCCTCGAGCATCTGGTGCGATGTGCCCTAAGACAGCAACGCGACAACAGAGTGAGTTTGAAGTTGGCCCAGCCAAGTCAGTGCGCACGGGGCGGGCGAGCAACGTACTCGGAATGTGAGGGAGATGAAATCGAGGACCTGCTCCTCTACCGGCTTGTCGTTGGCGGTTTCGTCCATCGCGTCGCCGTTCTCGGCCCTCTTGGAGGCCGAGTTGCGCCTCTTGCGCCTCGAGCGCTTGCCTTCGGAGTTGCTTGCCGCACGAAGTGACTGGAGCGCGGTGTTAAGGCCGGTGTCGAGTTGCGAGGGATACCTTGCATCGATCAGATGCAGATACCGCTTGATGCTGTTGCCTGCAATCGCGAGTGGAGCTAACGTGTCACACGCAGATCTCTAAGAGATGGAACAACGAACGAGCTCAAGCATACCAGTCTCCTCGCTGGTCAGGTTCGAGTCGCGGCAGGAAGAAACGTAGGTGTCGAGCAGCATCGTAATCATCTCCGGAACAAAGTTCTCCAGAGCAACATACTGCAGGACCTGCTTGAAGACCTCCAGATGGGCATCGTCCGAAGCGGTGCTGCACAAGATTACAAGAGTCAATTTGTGACCATGCTGTAGATCGTGCCAACTATGTAGGAGACTTACCAGTGCGACAGAAGGCCGGTGAGGAAGAGACGAAGGAAATTGGAGGTGTCAAACTTCAGCGAGAGATCGGCCAGCAAGAGCGGCAGAGAGCGGAAGGCCAGCAGGGGCTGCAGAGCGCTGTCAAGGGACTCAATTGTCTGCGTCTGAGCCAGGTAGACCAGAGCCGTGAGCGCGTCCAGCTGAGTGCCTGGTGTCGATGTCTTGTTAGAAATGTGCACCAGCAGAAACACGGCGTAGTGCGGCGTCCTGAGTGTACCTTCGGTGGCATACTTGGCGATAGCCTTGACGAGGGTGGAGAGCAGCTTGGGAGCGAGAACGGTTCTCGTCGACAGCTGCGCCACAATCATGTAGGTGGCCATTTGGAAGTTGCGGTGGTTCTGTGCCTTGAGACCTGCATTCGATGGGGTGGACATGAGATCAAGTAGGATCGCCGCACTTGCAGACGCAGGTCAGTATCGCAAGGAGGAAGTGACGGTACCCGTAAGGATGTGAGGCAGGAGGACGTGCAAGAAATCGTCGGTGACCTTGGCAGTACGCGCGATCGCTTCGAGAACGGTCGCCACGTAGAGAGTCAGATGGACTTCCGACACCTGCTGCGACTTGGCTTCCTGCTGCGGAGCGGCCTTAGACTGGAGAGTAGCGAGCAAGCGCCAGCACAAAGTCAGCTTCGGTCCTGGGTGCAAGCCCCTACGATTCCTGAGAGAGGGAACACGTACCACAAGCTCGCAGATGAAGTTCAGGAGGTGGGTGTCCTTGAGACAGTTCTGCACGAGAGTGGCGCGATCCATCTTGGTCTTGGTCTTCTTCACGTTGTGCAGGAAGAGCCACTCTTCGTTCAGCTTGCACAGCCGCACCACGCGCACGAACAGGGCCGTTTCGTGGTAGGGCAGGATGCACTTGATAACCGACGTCACGTTGTGCACATTGATTCTGTACAGCAAAGAATCCATGAGTTGGATTGATTTACATTATATTTTTAGAGTTATTATATTAATAAAGGAGAATAAAGCAGCATAAAGCAGAGTACGTACTGGTAACGGCGAAGCAGCCACTCGATGGCCTTGTGGGCGGGCTTGAGGAGAAAATAGGGCGAAAGAAGCATGAGGAACTGCTCGACGGACTTATCAAGCTTCTGAATCGCCTCCTTGGACATCTGCGGTCGGGCGAGCGACACGGACGCCGGATTGAAGAGAGTGTCCTCGAACGCGGCGAATCGCTCGTCGTACTTGCGCAGCTCCATCAATCCATTTGTTCCGATGTTGAGGATGGTCTCAAGATCGAGATGTTCGGCCTTGGCCTGGTCGAAGAGGAGCGAGGCCTTGGCGGGGAGGCTCTTGTCCGGAACCACAAGTGGTCCTTGCCTCCTCTGATTCAGCTGTAGCTGCAAAATTGATGCCATTTTGCCTGATTAATTTGAAGATTCAGCGATGTGATTTGAGCTGCACGAAGCGAGAATCGTGGAAGCTCTCAGTAACGAGTCGATCACAAGAGCGAGGGATGGCCGCGGCTAAGGGAACAGATGCAGCCGGAGGAACGAGGATCGGAGGGAACAAGATTTTGGATTACAGCCACATCGGAAGAAGAAACCCGGATGTCTACAGAAATCTGTGTGGAATGCGAGCAATTGCAGCTTCTCCTGATTTTCCTTTGTCGACACTGTCAAGTTTCTCGATTTTGGGCTGATTTCTTGTTTTTTTCGTTTGCTGCCATCTCCATCAAGATCGTGGTGCCGCATTTCTGCGGCTACAGCAAGCTCACTCCAGTCATCTACAGCGCTGCCCTCTCGGCCAGGATCCTACTCTCCCTTTGCCTCTCGTCTGCACGAGTTCAAATCGTTATCTGTCCATAGCATCTGTACAAAGGCGAGAAAGGGGTGATACGCACCTTTTGCCAATTTTTGATCGAGAAACACCCTGCAAGTCGAGAGCAAGAGAGGAAGAGAATGGCCGAGATTGAGAGGACGTTGGACCGAACCGGTAATGGAAGCATAACCGACGGCAATCGCGCTGGTCCTCGCGCCAGGCGCACTCCATCCTCATCGTCAAATGGCGCGTCGAGGAGGGGAGGCGGACAGCGCAACAGCAACGGCAACGTCAGCGGTCCTGCAGGACGCGGCCGCCAGTTTAGAGGGGGCGGTGGCGCTCGAGGAGGAGGCGGATCGAGGAAGGCCGAAGCGCGTGGGGCAGGAGGGGCCGACTTCTTCTACGAAGGTGACTTTTCGCCCTCGTCGGGGTCAGAGTCAGAGTATCTCTACGATGGCCACTCTGCACCGCCTCCCTCGTCTGCCCCGAGAGGTGGGGGCGGATCTGCGCAGCACCGCTTCAACGTCAACGCGCCTTCGTTCAGGCCCTCCCCAGGGTCAACTGTTCCTGCAGCTCCAGCTGTCAGCCTCTCTGCATCGGCGCCTGCACTCTCTGCCTTCCCTCTGCCGCACGAGGTACTGCCCTGGTCACCCAAGGCTGTGGTTATTGACCGATAGTTTCCCTAAGCCGATTCCCCTCTGGTCTTTTGTGCGCAGGTGCCGGCCGAACCGCGGCGTCGCGACAAGAAGGAGAAGCGGAAGATGTCGCGGTCGGATCAGTTCAGAGTGCCCGCCAACTATTTGCTCAACTTTACCTACGAGCGGCCTGTCCACGATTGGTCGGCGCCTGCCAGACGGCGCACGCCCGTGGTCGAGTTCAAGAAGGAGCGCTTTTTGCAGGCTAAGTACGCATTTCTGCCTCGCAGACCGAGCTTTGGGCACGCGTGTACTGACGGTCCTCTTGTGACTTGACAGCTATCGCTTCGTTGTGAATGCGGGTGGTGACTACGTGCGTCATCTCTACGAGACCGACCAGTTGGTGGATTGGGACGGTGAGTGACCTCCGTGCATTAGCCATGCAAACCTTCGTCACAGTGCCCAACTAACCAGCACTCTACTACCTGCAGAAATTGAGCAGATCGTGCTTCAAACTCCCGTGCCCTACAATTGCCCCATCTGCCTGGACGCTCCAATGGCCCCGTACGAGCTCCAACATTGTGCACCGTTGTGCACAGACCTGCCTAACGGTCCCCTCTCTGCGTCCGCTGAGCAGGAAAATGACCAAGTGTGGCCACATCTACTGTTGGAGCTGCATCAACCGCTACCTCGGCATGGCACAGAAGGGCTGGCGAAAGTGCCCCATTTGCTTCGATTCGGTGTCGACGAAGCGCCTCAAGAGCACATCTATCGAACTGGTGCCGGAGTATCACGAAGGCGATTCCATCAAGTTCACCCTGATGAGGCGACACAAGGACTGCACGGTACCGCAGCCTTCCATTGCACACGGGTTCTCTGCCGCTTATCATCCGACGCATTTCATTGACTCGTCCTCCACCTTTCCCACAACTCAAGGTGGCGCTGCCTTCGGCACACTGGAGGCCGATGGAAGCGCTGCTGCATCACGACGACCGAGATTCGAACTTTAGTCGTCTCGTGCTTGTCGAAGACATCACGCCCATCCTTGACAAGGAACAGCAGGACCTCAACGAGGTCCTTGCCCAGTCGCGCGCTTTGCAGGACTACGAACCGGTGCCCTATATCGAACACGCACTCTGCTCATTGCAGGAGAGGCGCGAGACGTTCAACTCCAAGAAGCTGGAGGCCAAGCGTTCCGCCAAGGTAGTAGCTGTCACTAACTTGCATTTACACTTAGTTTTTCACTGCGAGTAATCTGACACAACTCCCTTCAATTGCTCCGATACAGGAACTTAAGGCATCGCAGGAAAGGAGCAAGCCCGTCGGTGCTCCGGAAAGTGAAGACGAGCCCGAAGAAAAGGTACCCATCACTTGCTTCCTCCGAGCCTTCTGCGCCCAAGCTTTTGCTCACCACCCAGTATTAGGAAAAGAGTAAGAGCCGAGGGAGCCGACCAACGAGCGGGTCCGAAGCCGAGCACGACGAGGAAGAGGCTGACATTGAAGAAGAGAGCGGGCACGGGGCCGAGAAATGCGAAGTCGACGTTGAAGGCGGGTCGGCAGTCACTTCGTCGCCGGATATTTATTACTTCTACCAGGCCAGCGATGGGCAGAACATCTTCATGCACCCGCTCAACTTCCGGTGTCTTCACAAGGAAGCGGGCGGCAGCTTCGACAAGCTGCCGCCAACCGTCGAGGCCAAGGTTCTGCAGCTCGAGGAGATCACACAAAACGAAAAGATGAGGTTCGTTTCACGTGTAATGAGAGAACTTTGTTGGCTGAACCAATGCTGACGGGTGGGCGCTGGGTGCTGTGCAGGAAGAGGAGGAAGATGATCGTGGGCCATCTGCCTCTTTCGACGCAGTTCCAGTTCTGCGAGATCGAGCTGGGCCAGTTGGTGTCCAACAAGACGGTGGCCTCGTTCGCCGACGAGTTCAAGTTCCGCGAGACTAAGCGCGCGCAGCTGAAGCGAGAGCGTGGCAACAGTTCGAGCGACCAGGCGAAGCCGACGCCAGCAGTCCCACAGCCGGTGCCGGTTGCCGACGACCCACTTCTGGCGGCCGCTATCGAGGAAAGCAAGCGAATGGCCGAGGCACAAGCCGCACAGGCTGGCGCGGGGACTCCGGCGGTGAGCATCCCGACTACCCCGTCATCCGCCGCATTGGACTCCTCGCCCTCAGAATCACCCTCCAGCGGTATCCTCCCCAGCCGTCGCAATGTCCGCTCAGCCAACCGACCTCCTCTCATCGTTGTTGCCGTCTTTCGTTAGGTTTGCAAGGAGCGTGGGCCAAGAAACAGCTCACCACCGCAACGGCGGGAATGTCCTCATCCAGCAGTCGGCCGGCACCAGCGCCCAAGCCAGCGAAGGTACGCCACCTGCGAGAGCAGCACGCTTGGCGTCTATTTAGATCGTCATTATCGATTCGCTTGGTCTGGTGTCTTCTGGCGTGCAACGATTGTGATCGCTGGTTGTTGATGATCTCTTCCGTGTGCAGTCCGGCACACCGACGTTCTCCCAGGTAGCCAGCAATGCCGTGTGGTCGGGCTGGAAGGACGAGGCCTTCCCCACGTTCGAGGCCGCGGCCAGCAGCCAGGGCAAGGGCAAGAAGGGCGCCAACGGAGCCAGCGGCGCCAAGTCCAAGGACAAGAAGAAGGTCCTCCTCTTCTCCAATGCCAACAGCCGGCGGTTGTGATCGCTGTCAACAATTTGAGCTCCTCCCCCCGAATTGGGCAAAAGTGATGTGCTCCGTACCAAAACCAGCACTGCCCCCACACGTGGCCGTCAGTGTCAGTGCCCCCCCCCCCTCCCCTGGGGCTGCCGTCAGTGTCAGTGCCCCCCCTCCCCTCCCCACTGCGACCGCGGCGAACACCACCGACCTTCCGGCAGAACAGAGAAGTGTCCCGTTCTCCTTCGTTGGCAGGATTTTGAGGAATGCGTGACAGGTGACAGGTGTCGGTGGAGAACGCACGTGGCCAGCAAATTGTGCAGATGGAGGCACCCAGGAAACACACGGCATCCGGAACGCAGCTAGGGAGCACCAGCGAGGAAGAGGGAGGGCCACGAACGAACGCCCAGTCCTTCTATTTCGTCTCCCACCCCCGCACCGTGGCCACTTGTTCGGTCGGCCCTCTCTTGCACTTGCCTTTTAGCGGCGGCACCACGGGCGGGCGGAGAAGGAGCAAAATACCTCGGCAACACACCCCAGAGGGCAGCCGTAAGCTAGAAGAGCCATCCCGGGATGGATCGAGAAGGAGGGGGTGGGGAGGACAGCCCGGAGAGCAGCCCAGACCGACGAAGAAGAGGAAAGGGAGGGAGTGGCGGACGCAATGGAGGTGGTGGCACCACCAAAGCGACGGGGAAAGGTGCGTCCTCTTTGTCTGTGTCGGCATCATCCACAACCACCACGAGCGGACACGGTGGCAGACGGACGCCCACCTACACCGGGGATTTCACCCAGCAAAGCCCCAACATCCACACGCGCCAGGCCGTCATCCTCTGGTACGCTGACCACACCCGCCACACCACAGATGCCCCCACACCTCACCAAATATTAAAACGGACTTAATACACGCGTACACATGCTCTTCACATAAATTTGCACGGGAGGGAGATGCCGTGGCACATGCCCATGTGATCGCTGTTCGCTTCCTGTCTCTTTCGTTCTTGTTTCTTCGTTCTTTTTCTTCTTTGGACGAACTCGGACGCGCACTCACTTGCACGTCGTGTGGTACCCGCAGGCTGCAGGAAACGTACGGGGTGGTGCCCAACTCGGGCCTGTCCACGCCCAAGGAGGACGTCTACAAGGACTACGCGCAAATGTGTGCGAGGGACGGCAAGTCGGCGATGGCACGCGCCACCTTCGGCAAGATTTTGCACGTCGCCTTTCCAGGTATCACGTGCAATCGGCTCGGCCGCAGGGGTACGCCGACTCCTGCTCGATCTTCCCCCTCAACGTCGGCACGTTCCCAGCCAATTGGCGAATGTTGTTGGTGGCCTAGGGGACGGGGTGATCACCCCACTTACTAGTGAGTGTGTTTGTGTGTTATTATGGTGATTGTCGTGTTGGTCGGTGGCTGACAGGTTCCACGAAGCACTCGTACCGTTGGCTGCACAGACAGGTACCGCTGAGCGACGACGACGAAAGCAACAGCTCGGACGGCCAGCGGCAGACCGACTCCCCGGACTACCCGTCGGCCGGCCACCACTCCGGCGGCGGCGGCGGCAGCGCGCTCGACAGCTATCCCGGGTACAGCTTGGGGTCTTCCATGAGCCTCTCTCGGCCCGCAGCGCTGTCGTCGCAGTCGCCCGGGTCTTCCTCTTCGCTCTCCCCTTCGTTCGCATCGCCTTCCATGGCCGGGGGAGGAAGCGCGGCGACCATCGGCGCCTCTCCCTCTCCGCCACCGAGCCCCATCCACCTCTCCACTTCGCTCCCGCCACTTCCGGTCTACCATCCTCCCTTCAACCCCTATCCCTCCGCCATGCACGGCGGCTACCCCGGCTCGTTCGCGCCATCATCGTCGGCCTCGGCCTATCTGATGGCCGCCTCTCCGTCGGCAGCCCCTTCCTCGTCACTCTTCCACCCGATCTCATCACCTCTGCAGCACCGACGAGCTCCCTCGCCGCCTCCGCACTCCTATCCGTCGCCGTATCATCAACACCTCGGCTCGGGCTACCTTCGGCCCACCACGGCTCTGCAGGAGCCCGCACGAGCGCCTGCGCCCAGCGGCTGGAGCTCGCACGTGGACAGTCTGCTTTATGACACGAGCGGTGGTTCTGGCGTCACCGGTGCACGGGACTGTGGCTCTGCCGAGCAGCTGTCCCACTACCCCAACAACAGCCATCACCAACAGCTCCAGCAGCCTAATCACCTTTCGCCCACTTCAACTTCGCCTGCGGGCAACCTGCCATGCCACTACCAGTCCCTCACGCCGAGCTTGGCCTCCGGGCCGTCGCCGTCTTCATCAGGTCCGACCTCGTCGTCTTCTTTCTTTTCGTCGCTCAGGCCCTCTCCCGAATCCCTGCCGCCCTTTCCACCACCTCACCACCTCCACCGCCATGGCGCACCTTGACACTCAGAAAACACAGCTTCAAGAATCTGTGTCAGATCCTGAAATTTCGATACAATTCACTATCTACCAGCATCTCCTGGTTACCGCAAACCCCGTTTTAGGTAGGAAAGCGGAACACACAGAACTGGCTACCAATCCGGAGGCTGCAGCGGATGTTTCAAAAATCTGTCCCGTTGCTTTTTTGGTATGTGTGTCCATTTATGGTCAGACTACCTGTTTACCGAGGGACAAGACTAACCAGGGCAAGTCACCATGGACGAAAGAAGCCACAGACGGTACTGAGGTACCCACCTCGACCCGAGCATACACGAAAAGAACCACCGAAGGATGAAGAGGCAGATCGATGAGAGAGACGAAGCTGTGCTGTCAAGCAGAAACGTTGGTTTACCAACCCAACATCACAGGCAAGAAGGTGGTGGTGGCATCCTGCCTGCTTGCAACACATATACGCCCGCGACTGGAGGAACGGAGGGCGATGAAAGCTACATGAGACACGCTGTTGGCGAGGGCTTCCTCGTCGTGCCGTGCCCCAGGGCGCTGACCTTCACCGCGGAGGAACCGCATCGGTTGGCCGAGCGGGCCAAGGGGGACTGCTACACGAATCGTGCTCACAAGACCCAGGAGCTTATTGTCTGGTACTACGCTTCGCCCCTAGAGGAGTCGGGTAGTGTGAGAAAACCCTAACTGCTACCAACGTCAGGTTGAAGTCGGCTTACTCAACCGACAACAAGGGCTCTTTGCCCAAGGAAGATGTATACGTGGACTACCTCAACTTCTGCGTGATGTCCGACAAGGAGCCCTTGTCCAAGGCCATGCTCGGCAAGATCTTGCACCAGTACTACTTTCGATCTCATAGAAGCCCCCCCCCCAAGAACTCTCTGTTCTAATGTTGGCTTTCTCAGGGCCTTTCCCAACATTGCCTGCAACCGCCTGGGGCCGCGTGGCCACACGAAGCACTGCTACAAGGGCCTCCAGCGCAAGCCTTTGGGGGGCGACGTGCCCTGGCAGAGCATGCCTGCAGCAGTACCAGACACCACATCCGTGACCCCCGTCTTGCCGTCCTACGTCGAAGTCAGCGCGGCGATATCTATGGGCACTGGTGTTGGGGCAGACGTCAGAGCACGGCCTGCGAAGAGAGTCAAGGTAGCGAGGGGAGAAGATCGTCTTCCAAGCGGATCGTCGTCTGCTTCCCGGAGGTACTACGGGGAGGACGAGGAATCCGACGCCGACGATGAGAGCGACTACGAGCAACTCGAGGCCCCCGAACACAGCAGCGAGGGCAACCAGACTAGCGACTGGGAGGGCGACGCCAGCGACTGCCACAGCTACGCCGAGCACGCCAGAGAGATCGAATCGGCTCAGAGACGTCAGGAGGCCCAGCCAGACTTCCAGCCCGCCCCCAACCGCGTATCCGACAGCCTCCTCCACTTCCTCCGGGCCTCGCCCAACCGCGGACCCAGCTGTTGCGGCTGTGGGCAGGTGGAAGGCTCCTCTCCGTCGGTCAACCCTCCGCCCTACATCAGCTTGCTCCAAGCCCACCATCCTCTGCAGGGAGGCTACTACCCTCACTCCCATGCCGGCCATCCCTCGCAGCCGCTCTACTACCCTTCTTCGCATCCTCCGCTCATGGGGCACCAGCTCCAGACCCAGCCGTCGCTGCCTCCGATCTTCGCGCCGATTCACTTTACCGCGGCGCCACCGAGCGGCATCAAGTCGCTGCTCCCCGCCCAGAGAAACCAACCCGGCCGACCGGTGGGTTACTGAGCCAGGCCTTGACCCTCGGCGTTTTGTTTAGCACCTACACCACCCTTGTCCCCCCCCCAATGTTCGGGAGTCCGGGCCAAATGTACAGTCTTCACAGTGCGACGATGTCTTCTCATTCCTGGTATCATGGAGCCGCAAACATTAACAAGAACTGGCAGTCGTTGGCATGGGCGAGTGAGGTGGCTTTAGAACTTGGTGAAGGCAGCGGGGCGGAGGAGGACGGGGACGGGGTTGCTGGCGTAGTGCTCCAGCACGATGTGGGCCTTCTCCACCAGGTGCTCGGCCGTGACGCCAAGGGCCTTGTAGACCTGTGCATCATCATCATCATCATCAAATTGAGAGGGCGAGTCCGGGGGTGAGCAACTCTCGCAGAGATCAGGAGACACGAAGGATCAACACAGGCGGTGGGAACCGTACATCCTTGTAGGGACCGGAGAGGCCGAACCTGTCGACGCCGATGGAGGCGTGGGCGTAACGATCCCAGCCCAGAGTGCTGCCGGCCTGCCCAAAAACAAAACGCACACACACGCGGTCAGCGCCAAATAACCACACTGGCCTCCGAGAGGGTGAAGGGAACAGATGTGCGAGAACATGTAGACCAAGGCCACGTGGGGCTGATTATGTGAAAGTGCCACCAACGCGTTGGTGGCCTTGGGGGACTCCTTCTCGCATGTGCGTGTGAGCCGCTAATGTGGCAAACGGCCCCGTCTCCGGGTTTGGCGACGGGCACAGCAAGCGAGAGGGACACTTTGTCCGCCCGCTGGCTGTCCTTGCGTGCACGCTTCCGCCCAACAAGGCAGAGCGAGAGAGAGACGAAAAGTTGAAGGAGACAGCGAACCTCGATCGAGATGACGGGCACGCCCGGAAGGAAGACGGACTGCTTGTACTCGTGGCTCTGAGCCTCGAAGAGCTCCCACGAGGGCATCGACACAACGCGGACCTGACCGAACCGAAACAAAATGGGAGAAGTCAGCTTCCGATCGAGCGCGTGGGTTTGGTGGGGGGGGGGGGCAAGGGCACCTTCTTGTCCTTGATGGAGTCGGCGGCCTGCACGGCGATGGAGACCTCAGAACCCGTGGCCACGAAGATGATGTCGGGCTTCTCGCCCTCGGCCTCCTGGATGGTGTAGGCACCCTTCAGAGCACCCTCCACAGAGCTGCCCTTCAGGGGCGGCAGGTTCTGCACACGCACGAGAGACGATCAGCCACCGAGCCAACACACACACACACATCACACACACACACGGCGCGCACCTGACGAGAGAGAGCGAAGACGGTGGGACCCTGCTTCTTCTTGATGGCGGCGATGTAGGCGGCGGCGGTCTCGGTGACATCAGCGGGACGGATGAACTGGAGGTTGGGGGTCGTGCGGCAGACGACGAACTTCTCGACGGGCTGGTGGGTGGGGCCATCCTCGCCCAGACCGATGCTGTCGTGGGTCATGATGTAGAACACCTGCGTGTGTGACGTGAACCAATCAGCGCTTTCCAAACTAATTCTACGCCAATGGCAATAATAATGGTAATGGAGGCAAAAAGTACCTGGAGGTGGGAGAGGGCAGAGAGGGTGACAGCGCCGAGGGCGTAGCCGATGAAGTTGAGGAAGGTGGCGCCGAAGGGGATGAATCCACCGTAGGCAGCCAGACCGTTGCAGATGGCTGTGTACCACGTTGCGGTTCGTTCGTCAGCAAACGTGGCACGGCACGCACGAAGGGGAGGGGTTGAAATACCGGACATGCCGTGCTCCCTGACGCCGAAGCGGATGTTCCTGCCCTCGGGGGTGGCCTTCTGGAAGTCCTTGGAGCAGGTGAGGTAGGTCAGGGTCGACGGGTTCAGATCGGCCGAACCGCCCACGATCTCCGGCAGCAGCTCCGCCAGCTTGTTCAGGCACACGCCTGCCCACCACCACACACAGACACACACACGGGTCGACCCGTCAGCCAATGCCAACCCCCCCCCCTCTCCCCCAACCACACCGCACGTACCGGAGGACTTCCTGGTGGCCTCCTCGGCGCCGCCGGGCTTGTTCAGGGGAAGAACGTCCTCCCAGCCCTGTTGGGGCGGCCAAGAAAGAGGAGAGGGGGGAGAAGTGAGTAATGGGTGTGGAGAGGGGGGGGGTGATGAGAACTGGAGGGGGCGAGGGGGTACGTCGGGCAGGTCACCGGACATGCGGCGCCTGAACTCGGCGGCGAGCTCGGGGTGCTTCTGGGCGTAGGCCTCGAAGAGCTCCTCCCACTGCTTCTGGAGCTCCTCGCCCTTGGCCGCGAACTGGCTGTAGAACTTGCGCACCTCCTCGGGGACCTGGAACTTCTGGGCGGGGTCGAGGCCGAGCTTGGTCTTGACGTTGGCCAGATCCTCCTCGCCGAGCGGGCTGCCGTGCACGCCCTCGGTGCCCTCCTTCTTCGAGCCGAACCCTGTACGGCGGCCAAGCCAAGCCCATCGCGCGCGCGAGTTGAGAGAAGCGGCACCACACACCAACGTAACCCCAGACGCATGGGGAGGAAACGGGCGCGTACCGATGGTGGTCCTGACCTTGATGATCGAAGGCTTGTCGGTGACCTTCTTGGCCTCCTCGATCGCGCGCTTGATGGCCTCGAGATCGTTGTTGCCGTCGGCCACTTCCTGCACGTGCCAGCCGTACGACTGGTACCGGAGCTTGACGTCCTCGGTGAAGGAGAGGTCGGTCTCACCTGCAATCAATCGAATGAATGAGCAATGGCTGCGCCAGCGATCGCGTACAGTGGTGTGTGTGTGTGTGCGCGCGCGCGCGCGCGTGTGTGTGGGTGTGGGTGTTCAAAAGGGCTGCAATCGTGTCGTGTCGTGTCGTGTCGTGTCGTGTCGTGTCGTGTGTGTTACCGTCGATGGTGATGAGGTTGTCATCGTAGAGGACGATGAGGTTGCCCAGGCCGAGGTGGCCGGCGACGGACGAGGCCTCGGAGGTGACACCCTCCTGGAGGCAACCGTCACCGCAGAACACGTAGACGTGGTTGTTGATGATGGGGAACCCCTCCTTGTTGTAGCGCGCGGCCAGGTGCCTCTCGGCGATGGCCATGCCCACGGCGTTGGAGAGACCTAGCGCCATACCACGTCAGCAGCTCGTCGACACACGCCAAACATGTCGGCACACACGACACACGGCACACACCACCGCACACGGGGCGAGACGGAGCGATTACCCTGACCGAGAGGTCCGGTGGTGACCTCCACGCCGGGGGTCTCGAAGGACTCGGGGTGGCCGGGCGTCTTGCTGCCCACCTTACGGAATTTCTAGAAGGACACAACGAGACCGGTCAGCGTTGTCGTTGCTTTGAGACCAGACACGACACCACCCCATACATACCTTGAGGTCGTCGATGGCGACATCGTAGCCGGTGAGGTGGAGCATGCTGTAGAGGAGGGCGCAGGCGTGACCGTTGGAGAGCACGAACCTGTCGCGGTTCACCTGCGCGTTGACAGAAAAAGAAAGAGATAAATAATCCGATAAATACATTAAATGTTGCACAAAAACCGTGTGATGATAATAAATAGTGACGTTCTAATATCAATATTATATTAATATGGGAGATAGATGCTAAATAGGGTGTAGATGTTCCACATCATAAAAAATTGTGCCAGCGCAAAGGAGCGTACCCAGCGGGGGTTGGACGGGTTGAACTTGAGGAACTCGGTCCAGAGGAGGTGAGCCATGGGGGCCATGCCCATGGGCGCACCAGGGTGCCCGCTGTTGGCCGCCTGGGGCTGGTCGGCGCTGCGATTTTAGGACCAAAATTGATCGTGAGGAGGAGAGCTCGAGCGGGGTCACCAATCAAGCGATCGCACAAGATGCATTCCGAGTGCCGTTGTACCTGAGCGCACGGATGGTGTTGATGCAGCGGTGGGTGAGATCCTGCGAGTCCATGTGTACTGTGGTTGCGATCGGGAGTAGAAGAATGGCGCAGTGTGGAGAAACCCGAAGCAAACATAAAAACCCATCGGCCCGTCGGCAATAAATGAAATTTCCTTCTTCCATTTCCTTCGTTCTTTGTTCTATTCGCGTCCCACAAGCTTCGCGCCGGCCCGGTCGGCCCGCCCGCAAAAACTCTGCTGGGCGGGGTGGACGGGTGGGTGTGCGTTGTTGGTGCCCAATCGTTGGGTTCCTTCGCTTCCACAAAACAAAGACTTGTCCACCCTGCCTCTGGGGGTGGTCACAAGCACTGCCATAAACATCTAAGGCAACACAGCCTCTCTCGCGCAGCACTAGTCCTGGTCAGTTCCTACCAACACCAGAACCGAAGGGCACACCACCCGACTGATACAATACTTCGAACACCCCGGGGGAGCGGGTCGGGCTGGTAAAAGCTCGGCCTTCTCCCCCAACCCCCCCCCCCGCCCTTTCGGATGCTGCCCGAGATGCTATCACCAACCGCACACCCACCTTTTGGTCGCCAAAAAGTGGGGTGGTTTGGTGTCTGGAGTGCCAAAGGAGAGGTTGCGTAACGATGGTGGTGGGGTTTGTATAGTTCCTGACCGGTGGATACAGGGCGTGCGGTCAGAGTGCACGCACATCGCCTCCGTGTGGCACTGTTGTAGCAAAAAGGAAGAGGAAGGCGAAGGAGAAGAAAGAGAGAGAGAGGACAGACCGAGGCGGGAGTACTGTTGTCCTCATCAGGACGCGCAAGGGAAGTTGGTGCGCCACTCGTGCGCGTGGTAGACAGCCGAGTAGTGCCACATGGTCGCCGCCACCACAAATATGTGCCAGATCATATGGCTATGCCACTGTGTGGTGCCAGGAAAGGTTTTGGAACCCAAATCAGTACGGTCGCAACAAAGGCTGAGTGAATGAGTGAGTGAGTGAAGAGAGCCGCGGACGCACCCAGTAGTCGAACTTGCCCGGGAACCACTTCTCTGGGATCTTGGTGGCGTAGATGTAGGCGCCCACGATGTAGGTTCCTCCCTGAGGCGGAACAGGAGGTGAGCGAACCAGACCAAGGGCGCACGCGGTGGTAGAGTCTTCGTTCGCGCAAGGGGGGGCAAGAGGGTACCATCAGCGCCAGACGTATGCACACGGGCATCAGCCCCGCGAGCTCTTCCGAACTACTGAGGATGTAGACGTGCGGCGCACACAGCGCACCGAACAGTCCTGAAACGAAAGTGGGGAAGCGTGAGGCGCGAGCTCTGGAAGGCGCATCAGCTACGGGAGAACGCCTGCGCACCCATGGCCACGTAGAGACTTGCGCGCAGTGCCTGGAACTCCGGTTTCTAGTGTTGTGAGTAGCGTGTGAATGGATGTGAGCACACGTGATGTGGTGGGTTGGCAACAAATCAATCGCGACGAGGGGGGCATGTGCCTGGAAGTAGTTGGACATGGAAATGGAAACCACCAAAACGCCTAGCGCAAGCATCAGCCCGATGTAGAAGTACTGCCAACCCGAGTGACAGGCAAACAGGTAGTGGATCATCCTGATGCCAAAGCACGCAAAGGCGGATAAGAGAAGGATGAAGGGTAAGCACACAGGGAAGAGGCGCCGGGCGGTAGGGCTGATTGCGGAGCAGATGGTCGCGTACGGGAAGTAAGAGCCGACGATCAGCACAGAGATCGAGGTGTAGTCCATGCGAACTCCGATTAGCCACACCTTGGGTCCCATGCACTCTGTGAGGTGGAAGAACGAAGACGAAAAGAGCAGCGTCTGCGCAGAGATGACCCTGGTTGAGGAGAAGACAAGAAAGTGAATGTGGTCGAGGAGGTCAGAGTGTGTATCATCAGCTCGTTGAGCAAATCGAGCGATGAGGTAAACCGGAGCAACGTAAAGGTGAAGGTGCGGCAGGTACCAAACGAGGAACATGGCCTTGTCGGAAAACGATCCATCGGCGAGCCAGGTTGAGTAGGCGTAGAACATCAGGAAGAAGAAGCCGATCAAAGCGGAGAGGTGCGTCCACACGTTCGCCCACTCTGTATAGCGATTTAAAGTTAATGACCGCTGCGTGCGTGCGTGCGTGCGTGCGTGCGTGCGTGCGTTGCCAGTACGGACCATTGTGGAGGAACAGAAGGGAGCGAAGAGTAAGCTTCAGGTCATACCGCACTCGGTAGCCCGTGTGAATGTAGGGATTCCCTCTGCAGAGGCCAACTCAAGTTAGCACGGCGCTGGAAAACCACCACGCGGCGAAGCAACAATAACGGCGCTGGAAGTCACTTACCGATTGTAGGGTTCCGCTTCGTCGAGAGGCACCAATCGCCCGTGGGGAGGTGGCGCAAAGAAACCGCAGCAGCACATGGGACGATAGTAGACGGCCGCCGGTGGGTTGCGCACGCTGTCGCTGTCACTGTCGCCTTCGCTCTCGCTCTCGCTGTTTTTCGCGCCTGACTCGTCGGCGTGCGCTACTTCCTCGTCTCCCTCGGTTGTGCTGCCCGAAGCAGATACAATGGAAAATGGGTCAACAACGAACGGAGGCAAGCTTGCGTTGTATGCGGAAATGAAGAGAAAGAGCTACGGATGGAAGATCGGGAGATTGAATCTGGTGGTTCCGGAGATTGAATTCGAGAGATCTGACGCTAGGCCGGGTGCACCGCACACAAACCACCAAAGCAAGCGTCTCGTTGCTTAATCTTAGAGTTTGGGAGAGCAGCACTTCCTCTTCGGCGGACACAGAAACGGACAAACAAGTTGGGACCTGCGTGTTTTTCTCCACATAATTTCTTTTCTCTCCAGCGTGCGTGGTGTTGTTGGCTCTGCTGTTTATCTCTTTTGTGCCATTTATCTCCATAATTTATTCGACGGCCTTGCGCGCAAGGTGAAGGGGCTAGTACCTCAATAAAGAGTACGTTGTGAGCTCCTCCTCTTCCTGTGCGTTGCTTCCACCTTGCGCCGAGAGCATCTTTTTACGTACAGTTTGCTGGCGAGACAACACGCCCAAAAGCCACGGCGAAGTGATTTTCTCTCCGGTTGGGATGCATTCCTATCGTGACACGAATTCCTAATGAAAGGAAAACTGACAACTTCGCGCCAAAATTTTAGGCGGAATTCAAAAGACAGCCAGAAACGGAGTTCAAGTATAAGAAAGGCAATTTTCTGGCTGCGCTGATCCATCCTACACGCAAGCGGTTGCTGGGCTCAAATCACTCTCACCCACTACTCACGACACTCGATCTCCCGCCTATTCTCTCAATTCAAGCAAACTTTAGCGTGAGACATGTCGGAGACCGTCGCCGCCACCCCGTCGAGTGCACAGCAGAAGGCAGCCACTACCGAGGCCCCTAGCAAGCAGCAATCAGCAGCGCCGAAGGAACGGGCTGCCAGGCAGAGAAGAAGGGCAGCAAGAAGGCGGCCACTGCAGGCGAACAGGGCGAGAATGGAGGCCAATCGCCGAGTGTCGCTCGCGCTGCTGGAGGAGAGAAGGGGCCTGCCACTGCCGGCAAGAAGGGCAAGAAGGCTGGCAAAAAGACGGTCCCTGGGGAGAAGGTGGAGAAGGGAGCCAAGGACGTGAAGCAGGAAAATGCCAACCCCTACATTCGTCTCATCAATTCGAAATTGCGCGCGAACAAGAAGAAGCTCGAGAAGATCGCGACCATTGATGAGAAGGTCGCAGAAGGCAAGGAGATCAACAGCGATCAGCGCGAGTTGCTCAGCCGAAAGCCAGAAATCGAGCGGCTCATCGTCGAACTCGATGAAGTCAAGAAGGAGCTTGCCAAGATAGAGAAGAGCGAGGCTCAGGCCCAAGCGGAGGTACTCGTGCTTTCCCTGCTGCTGTTGCAGTGGCCCCAAGCGTAGTAACACTCCAATCTTACACATTTCAGAAGCGCGTGAGCGAGTTGAAGACCGCGCTCCGCCTGTTCCACGTGGTGGGCTACCTTCACTCCACCGCTGCCGAAGAAACAAAGCACATCCTTCTGGCTCGCGGCCTCAAATCGCTGGTACGCACGCTGCAAATCACTTGAAATCGTCAATCATCTCACTGTCTCGCTTTGCTGCCTCAACGTGATACTCCAGGACGCGGATCTCTCTGTCTTGACGCACCTCCAGAATGACATCTTCGGTCTTGGCGAAAACTTCGGCAAGCAGCTCGACGCCGGTTTCTCGCGTCTGCTGAAGCTGCTGAACGACAGCAAGGAGGAATTCGCGCCCGGCTTCACCTTCCAAACACTTCACACCAAGCTGAACGACTACGACGCCTACATCCGCAAGGGCAAGGCCCTGGAGCCCTTGTCGAGCGAGCAGCCGGCTTCTGTTACTACTGCTCCCGCTGCTCCTGCTCCCCAAGGTAAGCACCCCTATTGCACAATGGCTCCGTGCGTACGTTGATCAACTCAAGTGGTCGTGTCGTGATCTCTGCAGAGGAGGTTGTCTCTGTCTCTTCCGCTCCTGCTGAGCAGGCTGCGGCGCAGCCGACCGCGGAGCCCACTCCAGAGGCCTCCGTGCCCGAGCAGGCACCCCAGACCGAAGCACCCAGTGAAGCAGCTGCGCCCGCCGGAGATCAGCAGGCTCAGCCCGAAGGCGTGTCCGCCGAAAGTACCGAGTTCGGTCACGACGAGCGGGGCCGAGGCGGCAGGGGCGGACGCGGTGGTCGTGACGGCAGGGGTGCCCGGGGCGAACGTGGCGAGCGCCGCGGAGGCCGGGGTGGGCGCGGTGGCCGCAGGCCCGAGGGCGCCGATGTCAGCGAGAACGGCGGCGATCATCAGGCGGGAGCCGCCGCGGGTGCCGAGGCCGCCCAAACCGGCGCGGTTGAGGGTGGCCGGCGAGGTGGCCGCGGAGGCGAGCGAGGCGGCGAGCGCCGTGGAGGCCGAGGTGGCGGACGCGGCGGTGGCCGAGGCGGCAACTTTAGGGGCGCTCCGGCAGCGGAAGGCGGCCAGCAGCAGGCGGCCCAGGGCGCACCCGGCGGGCAGAGGCCGGCCGGCGATCGTCCGCCCAGGAACCGCGGCCCGAGGCAGTACCCGCCCAAGGAGGGCCAGCGCCAGTCCCCGCAGCAGCGTCGGCCGCCTCAGGAGCAGCGTCAGCCGTCCCAGCAGCCAGCTGCCCCGGCTGCGGCTCCTCCCGCGCAGTAGCTGATTTCACCACTACCGCCAGACTTCGTCCTTGTAGAAGAAAGACAAATAAACCGAGCGAGTGTACAACAACATGTTGTGGAAGTAAATTCTATTATTTTCCAAGAAGGCGAGTGTTGGTCGGGCCTTACTGTCGAAACAACGATCACAGCCACACACCAACGGAAGCAAAGGCAGCGGCACACCAGATGTATTTTCCAGCACCAGATGATGTGCCACCGAGCCCGTTTAGGACGCCAGGCTTCACCACTCATTTCCCTCGTCTGACATCTCTCGCTCGCAATCTGCTGAGCGATGAGGGCTACGATCTCCCCTTCCATTTCAGGCTAGGCCATGCCAACGTCTCCTCTTCCCCTGCCTACCCTCTCTCCAAAACGGTACCATCTTTTCATTTCATTCAATCAATTTGTAGTGCTAAAAAGATGAGCACCAGGAACTCCTCATGCGCAAGAGAGGCAAGAACAGCGCTCGGCTGGTGTTCTCGCACACGACGCCCACCAACAGGTAAACAATAATTATATTTGTTATTTATTATTTATTTATTTGTTGTGCATTTTATTCACACGTTGGGCGTGGTTGCAGCCGTCTGGTGTTTGGAATGAATGGCGTGGGGCAGCTGGAGGGTGAGCTGTTCAGCTCGTTCGCGGCTGGTGCCGCGGAGGAGGAGGAGGCCACTGCCGCTGGCGTTGATGAGCCTGCTTCGGTACCACGCGAACCTGTTAAATGCTGACCACCTCTAACGTGCTACGTTTGCTCACGCCACCTCTTCTCTGTCGTGTGTCGTGTGTCGTGTGTCGTGTGTCGTGTGTTGTCATGCGTAGCACGTGGAAGATGGTCGAGGAGTGCGCTGGGGCTACGACGCAGGCTTTGAGGCCGTGAACAACTGCCCCGCTCCGTCCTACATCGATTTCTTCTGGGAGCATTCCTATCACATCAGGTACACCTCACCTCTTCTCGAACAGCCCGACCGCCGCTGTATCGCAGGGTCACCTAACGCCGCCGCCGATTCGAATACGGCCCGGCAGCACGAACAACTACCTGCGGGGAGGCTTCGTGGTGGGCGGCATGCTCCCGGGAAGCATGCTTCCGTTCGCGTTCGACGCCGGTGGAGTGGACCTGGGCGCCACCCTGCAGGCCGTCCGGGGACCCTGGGCGGTACTTGGCGCCAACCTCGAGATCGGAAATCGCAGCGTGTCGTGTGCGGTGTGCGAGTTGCTGATTAGTGTGGGTGTCGGCCGGTTGACAGTTGGGAATGGACTGTCAAGTGCGGACCATGTGGCTCGATCTTACGGGCGGTCGCTGTTTCCTCAACAGCGTGGTGGCCTATCAGAAGCCCACCTTCGCCCTCACCATGAACATGTACGCCATCCCCCCCCCCAATCCGCCCACCGGCCCACTCTCTTTTGTTATCTCACCTCCGTCTCTGCAGGCACGGCTTCGGCGAGCGATTCATCGCCAGCGCCGTCGCCAACCCGGTTGGGCTCTACCGAGCGTTCTGCAAAACCAACACGGCTAAGGATGAGGTAAGAATCGTGGTGGTCGCTCTCGCGTAATTGTCAATGGCCAGTGCTCACGATGCGCCGCACGCACCTACGCAGGACCTGTACAACTGTACGTGGCTGGCGGGTGTGGAAGCTGATACCACACAGCGCAACGGCGCGTTCAGCGCCCGCTGTCTGTCGTTCGCTCTCACGAGACGGAACACTTCTCCCTACCCCTTTTCCGCCCCGCACACGACCAAAACAACCGTACGTGGGCGCACGTCTCCTTCCTCCTCATCGGTGACTCACGTGTGTGTGTGTGTGTGAGCAGGAAGCTGAGGTGTTCAAGGTGGACGAGCCGCTCCTGCGGGACGGAGAAAACAAGATCAAGTTCGACATCCTCAACCTGGGCGTGGGCAACAACGCCTACCGCCTCTCGGTGCACAGTAGTTCCCTCGTTCGACTCTACCGCAACACGCACGTGAAGCTGAGCAGCTCGCTGCAAGCCGACGTGCTCCCGTTCGACCCCAACACCGCCCGCATTGGCCTTTCCCTCGTCTTTGTTGTATGAAATAAATAGTAAACAAATAATTAAGAGTATAAAGAAATAAAAGAGGTGGCCTTTCGCTAAAGAAAAAGTTCAAGGCACGGCCCGCTGTCTCGTGGCGCGGAGACCGTCGAGAGCCCCCTGCAGGAGTGCCTGCATGGACTCTAGCAGATGCGTTCGACGAGGCCCAGCTCCAGATTTAACGCGACGAGCTCTATGGGGAGCTGAACAGACTCGAGGCTGAGAAGTGGTACCGGGACCACAACCGAACGGACGCCATGAGGTGCTTGACCGCCCTCGCTGTCTGCAACGACAGTCACCAGTGGAAGGAGGTGGACTCCAACGGCTACTCACCCCCCCAATGTAAACCTTGACATCCTCTAAAGGGGAATATAGAGGATGTCAAGAATATATGCGAACAAGGAATTTTGATGGCCATGGTCGAGGCTGACTTTCTACATCTCTTGGAACGCATCGCAGAGACATCTCACCCATTCCTCGTGCAGAGTCTGAAGTGTCGCTGACGCTGCTGGTCAACCCCTGCGCTCAGGGCGCGAGCCATCACGCTGTTGCTGCTGGCCCAGTCGTCCGGTTAGTGACCACAGCAGCTCCACTGCACATATCCGTTTCGGCGGTTGTTCCACCCACCATCTTATCCTCATCCACCTACCAGGCAACACCTTGTTCAAGTCTTCGACGCTCAAGGCAACTGCACTCTTGACTCCTCGCACGAATTAAAAGCAGTGCAACCCCCATTTATTTGCCGTGTAGAGTTCGACCTGATATGGTGAGGTGGGTGTGAGCAAGCGTTACGACTGGCCCAGTCCTTGTCCGCCGAGCCCCATGTCAAGACGAAGAGCGGTCAGATGCAGGCCGAGATCAAGGTGGAGGAGGTGCGCTTCGTGGTCAACTACCCGGCGAGGGCCATCGACACCCAGTACTTCCCCAGCGGCAGCGAGAGAGCTTAAGCAAACTCTGGCAACTGAGCGCCTTCCTCGTTTGGTTTAACCTTGACCAGAAATAAAACAAGCAATGGCACACGCACACGCGCACGAACATGGGCCGCACAGGAATACAGGAACAAGAACACACGTGTAATCAACCGAAAAAAATGGTTCTGTCAGAGGAGCGGGGTAACCCCCCCCCGAGGGGGGGCTTGGGGGGTGGTTATATGTGCAGGTTCCTTCCTTCGACGCTGAGCTTGGCGGCTCGGGATTGGGCGGTGATGCTGCGTCCCTTGCGCTTCAATTTGAGTTCGGAGAGGCGACGATCGAACATCTTCTGCCTCGTCGGAGCGTTCTTGCTTGACGCGGGCTGCATCGGCACCTCCACTTGCGACACAGGCCTGATCACAAAAAGTGGGTTAGGTCCTGTGTGGCCGCCATGCCATTACACGATCGCCTTGGCGTACCGGTGAACGTAGTCCTTGTCGGCGGGTTGCGGAATGCGCGCGTGGTAGGAGAACTCCTCCTTTTGGGAGGCGCCACTCGACCTGCTTCCCACGATGGAATCCAGCGAGTCGTCCGTCTGCGAAGCGCTCTGCGACTGCGACGAGTTCGACCTCCTATAGACAGAACGTTCACGAGTCAGTCGCGGTGCAGCAGACGGTGGGGCTTTGTAGAGAGAGGGGGCTTACCGGTAAGAGTCCTGGCGCTGCAACTGTTTGCGCTCGTGGTCGGCGTGTTCCTTGTAGTTGAGGCTGAGCTGGAAGATGGGCCTGCTCCAGGTCTGGATGAGCTCCTGAGCGATGATCTTGTTCTCCTTCGTCTCCTTGGGCGACTTCCACAGGAACATCACCACCTTTCCGAGCCCGCTCTCCCGCAGATGATCGCTGTCGATGTGCAGCTTGGGCAGAATGTTCAACAAGCTCGTCCTACACGCCCATGGGCGTCAGCCATAGCCGTCACTGAGTAATACAACAGTCATATGTGAACGAGGGCGGCGCGTACCTGATGTTATAGTTGGGCAGTGCACCGGACACTGGCTCGAGCCACTGCTTCACCGCTCGCAGACCACCGCCCTCGACGAAGGACTCCTGCAGCTGCACTCTGTGTACCGAAGCGAAGACGAGCCCACATAACGGTTAGTTTTAGGATTGTTTTTGTTTGTTTTTAAGGCCGGTGTGGATAGCTGGTGGAGCATGTACTTTTGGAGCATAGCGATAACCTCGGGCAGGAGCTTGACCTTGGCTACGGCGGGAGAGTTCTCTTGGATGGCTCTGATGTCGGCGTCCACAGCATCGCCCATCTTGTTCAACAGCGTTTCGACCTGAGGGAGTGGTTGGCGGTTCACAAGCCAAACAATGGCGAAGATGAGTGTCAGCATAAGCGAACGTTTCAGTAGCGGACGGAGGTACCATTTGATCGATCTGCTCGCGCGAGAGCATGCTCTTCCTGCGCCTGTTGCTCTTCTTCATCTGCTCTACCACCAGATCAAAGTCGCTCTTCTCCTGCAACGTTGGGGGAGGACAAAGGTGAGTGCACCACACTGCGGTCACCGCGCTCCTCGCGCAGGGCATGTGAAAGGAGAGAGCACGCGTACCACTCCCTCGCCTTCACCTTCACCACCCTCGCCCTCCTCGCCGGCCTCCAGCGACTTCTTCGAGCGGCGTTTGCGCTTAGGCGCGTCATCACCTGCCGACGCCCGCCTTCGCCTCTTCTGCTCCACCCAATTCCATTACAGATATGAATTAGATTAAAAATCAAAATAAAATAAAGGAAAAGAAGTGCAACAGCATGCGCAATAAGTGAGGTACCTTGGTGGTGCTGGCTTCCTCCTCCTCAATCTCTAGGACCTCTTCAAACTCGGCATCAGCGTGGCTCTGGCGCCTCTTCTTGCTTCCTCGCTCCTTCTTCTTCTCCTTCTTGTCCTTCTGCTGCAAAATCTCTTCCAATCGGCGCTTGGTCTTCTTCTCGATATCGCTGTCTTCCGAATCCGCCTTGCGCTTGCCTCCCCTCTTGCTGGTCTTCTTCTTCTTCTTGCTCTTTTTTTCGTCTTCTATGAAGCCGCCCGCATCCTCATCGACAAGCAGTTCGCCGAGGTCATCGTCGTCGTCATCGCCACCGAAGATGCTCTCGAGGAGGGCCGCACGGGTCTCGTCCTTCTTCTCGCCCATTTCCCCTTCTTGCTCTTCCTCGCCCAGCTCAAAATCATCATCTTCTTTAGTTTCTTTCTTTTTCGTTGCGCCATCGCCATCGCCTTCCAGGTCAGAGAGAAGGCCATCAAGTTCGTTATCGTCTGCGATCGTGGCGGCTGTCTCTGAAGTCGATTCGGCAGATTCTGCTGGCGCGCCTTCATCAGCCTTTTGCAGTGCCGGTGACGCTGGAGCGTCGCCATTGCCGTTCCCCTCCAGGAAGAGCTCCTCCTCCATCGGCACCTCCTCGAGATTCGACTCTTGCTCGCCCTCGCCTTCGCCATTTCTGTTGCCCTGATTTCCTTCAGCACCACCATCGAGCAGTTTCTCCAATTCGTCCACTTCGAACGGATCGACGCTATTCTCCTCTTCGATACGAGCAGCGACCGCGACAGAACTGTTAAGATCTTCTTTTTCGCCCAGGTCATCTTCCAGGCCGTTGGTGTGAGAATCGTCGGCCACAATCGAGGACACGTCCTCAGATCGCTCATCGTCTGACGCATCGACGCCCCTTTCGCTGCCAGTGCCGTCAAGGTTCAAGAACAGCTCCTCAGCCGCCTTTTCCACCCGATCCTCGACATGGGGCAGGGCCGCGTGATCGCCGTCCATCTCTTCGTCGTCTGGAGATTACCGACACCTTCTGCCCCTCACGTCGCAAAAGAAAAAGATCGAGAAAACGAAAACTCCGGTTCGGAATGCGTCGACACTGTTTTTTTCACCCACACGCAATGTTCTAGTTTTGTTCTGCTGTTTCTTTCGTGCACACACCACCGCATCTCGATGCCCGGAGGACTGAGCGTTCTGCCAGGCGAGGTGGTGCTCCACTGCATGCGCTTCCTCGATCCGTTCTCGGTCTGCGCCCTCTCGGCCTGCTCGAGACATTTCTGGTACTGTCACACGAGCTCGCTCTTCCGCCAGTAGAGACTGACCCCGCCGAGTAGGGGGCTGGGGCAGGACGATGGGATATGGCGGGCATTGGTGGATCGCGACCTGGCACCAAGCTGTCGCCCAAGCCTTCCATCCTTACAAGCCACTGTAAACAACAACCTGTGTTCCCTCCTGTCCCTCTGCCGTCCTGCATTCCTTATCGGCGTCGTGTGCGTGCAGGTGCGGCTCAGCCACCGAACGTGGAAAGCGATTTACCAAGAGGCACTGCTGGACCTCCACCACCACTCTGCCATGGCCGCTGGCTGATTGTTTGTTTGCCAAGGAGTGCGCACGTGTGCCCAGGGTTGGCTTTGCGATGGTATCGCTGAAGGAGCTCGTCATGGCGGAACTCAGCCCATGGCGCATGAAAGACGTCACCACCATTCCGATCAATGGGCGAACGATCTCCAAGAACCGAAGGTCTGCCAGACTCCCCTCTCACCTGCTCTACCTATGGCTGACATTCCAACAGGGGAGGCAAGAGCGCACTCCGGTTGACTCGCTTGCGGTATGAGATTCTGCACAATTTCCACATGAAAGCACACGACCAGATCACGGCGCGCTGGTTTTCGGTACCGTTGTTGTGTTGTATACAACACTGCACACATACTAACAGCCTGCTTCCCAGCCGCGTTGTGAGAGTGGCACAGGAAAAAACACAGCGCAGGTACGGAGTTCACCATGCTCTTCTTCTTCTCAACCCAACATCCCACGCCCTAACGCCCTTCCGCGCAGGATACAGGTGTTGGTTGTTGGCGTCGTCGAGCCCGTGAAGCCCGAGCCCTTTTCGGGGGACTCGTTTCCCTCGGCGTGTCGCGTGGTCGAGCCTGTGGCGCTGCCTCACGGCGGCAGCAGGGGCCTTCAATCGGTAATCAGCTTTCCCGTTTTGTGTATCATTCTAGGGCGGCCGCTCACCCGCACAACCACTCCGCTCCACTCCAGTTGTTGCGTCGCTATTTGGAAGAGCAAGCTCAGCCAGAAACGCCCTTCCTGCGGACTTGCCACTCCCTAGACCGCTTCTTCGCGCTGTTGCAGGATGAGTCCACACCGCGCTACGTGACCTTCCCCGATCTGGGGCCGGCGCTGCGCGAAGGAAAGGTGCCCGCCCGCCCGTCTCCCAGTGATGCCCGGCTTGGTCGTGTCTCACATTCTCTGTCCTCAGATCGAGACGTTGCTGATCTCTGAAGAGCTGCTTGACAAGTGGCTCGTGGTTCGCTCTTCACAAGAAGGGAGCACTGCTGAGGCTGAAAGATGGGAAGATTGGCACCTGCTAGACGTGGTGCCCCGGCAGGACGAAGCTCGTGTCAACCACGCAGAGGCGCTTGACTGGTAAGTTAGATGGGCACCTCCCCGGCGGTGCGGGAATGGCAAAACTAACGACACACTCATAGGCCACAGATGCGAGAGTGGGTCAACAATGTGCGCTGGCAATGCGGCCTGACGCAGCTGCATTGGGTCAGCTCGTGTTCTGACCCAGGCAAAGTGTTTGCCCAAACCTTCGGCATCGCTGGCATTTTGAAGGGCGGTGTTACATTCACCAGCTGCCATGCAGCGCCACGAGCACCCGAAGGCACGGCCCAAACCTTGCGAATGGTGCGACTTGCCTGCAATCGCTCATCTCCACCCCAGGCCGTGGTAGTGTTATTCCAAAGAGGGACGGACGGGAGCTCACGCACCGGCAGTTTAGCGAGGAATTCGATGTTCCTGCCCAACCGGTCATTTTGACGTCAATAGCTTCCCAATGGCCGCTCCTGAACTGTGTCGCTGAGGTAGGACCACACCCTCAATGCAACTAGGGCGTGGGCGTGGGCGTGGGCGTGGGCGTGGGCGTGGGCGTGGGCGTGGGCGTGGGCGTGGGCGTGGGCGTGGGCGTGGCGCCACTCACGTTTGTGTTTTAGGACTTGGCAGAGCATTCGGGTACACAGCTCGTCAGAGTAACTGATGAAGATGACACAGTAACGACAATGGCCTTCAGTGAGTACCTTGATCGAGTCTCGGTTCGCTCCTCACCCCAACCTGTACGCACAAGTTGTGTCATGCTGATTGTTTCTTCCCTTGCAGTGGGACGAACGGCTGTCTGTCACAGAGGAAGCCGATAAGTTCCCTCATCTCACCGGCGGCTGGGCTAGCCCATCCCTCTTTGGCCCCAACCTCTACGAAACGATTCCTTCCGGGGTGTGCCCGCCTTTCAAATGTACCCTCCTTCACACGTGCCGCGGTCTGCACGAGTGAATTGACACTCTGCCTGCCGCTCAGATTTGATCGTCTCGGCTAGTGGCTTCGGCACTCCACTGCACACTGGTACCCCCTCGCACCATGCATTCTTATCCTTGTGTGTCCCATTCCAACACACTCCATCATCACAGAGCCAGACGGGGGTAGCACGTGGCTGGCTCTGTTGTCCGGCCGCAAGCGGTATCAGCACTCAACCATATCAAACCCCCCTCCAAGAATCGCCATTGTTCAAGGCACTGAAGTTGTTCGCGCAGATGGCTGGTGTTTCCGCAAGACGCCGACATCACCACCTTCCCCAATTACCACGAAGACATGTCGGCGCACGAGTTCTTTAGCCAAGTGTACCCACACATCCGTACAAGCCACGCCCATTTGCAAACCCGACCATGTGCACAATAGGCTCACAGCAAGCACAGACACGCGACTGCAGGTGATGTGGGAGGGAGTGCAAGAGCCAGGAGAGATCCTCTATGTGCCCAGTGGCTGCGCGCATGTGGTGCTCACATTGGACGCCTCGGTGGCCATATCAGTCGATTTCATCAACGACACCAACCTCCCCTTCATCGCGCCACACCTGCGTGCTTTGATCTGCCCCCAATAAAAGAAACCGACTGGCAAACAGACGGCGATAGCTGTTGGAAAGGACCGGTTTAGTTCTTGAGCTTCTTCTTGGGCGACTTCGCCTTGCTGCTCTTCTTGTTCTTGCCGCCCTTTTCCTTCTTCTTGGGCGCCTTCCGCTTGTTCTCCTTCTTCTCTTCGCGAGCAGCCTCCGATCTCTCGTTTTCTGTACGCCCACCGAGAGCCGATGGTAAGAGTTGGCATTGAAGAGGTGGGAAGAAGGAGCTCACGCACCTGCGTTGGCACTGTTGACGGCGTGCTGAATGAATCGATTGGCGGCCTGCTTGTCCAGGACCATACTGGGTGTTTCTGTTGACGCTATGTATAAGAAGAAGGGATAACTCTGCCACATTGAGCATCAATGAGAGGCCGTTACCTTTGGGTTGTGTGAGCTGCTTCAGCTTTTGGATGTACTCTTTGACTCGCTCCTGCAGCCACACGCACGCAACGTTAGAACGCTTGCGTCCGTTACAAACAGATCATCGATCTGCTCCGGGCAAACGGAATGAGAGGGGCGTACGATCTCATCCTTGACGGGGTGGTCGGCAGGGTCCACACCTTGTGTCTTGAGATAGACTGAAAACGTAACGATGCATCGTGAGATTTTGAAAGAATTATCTATAGAAAGATAGATTGAGGCGTACTGTAGAAGAGCGTATTGAGAGCGTAGGCAAGCAGCACGCTAAGCCGGGCACCATCCTCCGTGCTGAGATCGTTGGTAATTTCGTCCACGGAGGTCTTGAGATAACTCTCAATGTGCTTTTCAACATCACTCACCGCCTTCTCCAACGTGCTGATTGTCGTCTGCACATCTTCCGGAATCACTCCTCTGCGCGATGCCTCCATCTTGCTGCTGATCGAATTGGATGATTTTTACCGCCTTCCAGCCCGAGAAAAATAAATTAAAAATATATTCGTTCTTGGGCGTCGCCAGGATACCGTGCCTTTCCGATTTTGTCCCGTTGGAAAGAGAGCTTCTTCAAGACAAGATGAAGAACTGGTCGGTGCTCGTTGCGGTAGTGATTCTTTTCTGCGCCGTCTCCCCTTCCCAAAGTTGCGAGGTGGAAGGCCGCTGGACTGCAAGACAACGTAGCCTCTTCTACAACCTCGACCTTACCATGTCGCTTCACCCCAACTCATCCTACACAGCTGAGGTAACCCCCCCCCCAACATATCCCGATTGTTGCATGAACGTCTAACGCTGCTGGCGGAGCAGGCCACGATCGGCTACACGATGGGTTCGTGCAAGTGCCAGGTGCGGGAAGAAGGAGCCTTTGAGGTGGATGAGCTGCCCAGCAGTATTCTCTTCAATACCCAGTTTTGCCAGGGTACCGGTCGTGCTCTTACTTCATTTGCCACACACGAGCACCTTCTCTTGTTGGTCTAACCCCTCTACTCAGCCTCCAGCTGCTGCCACTGCACTGCTCACACGAAGCCCTATCCGCTCACGTTCATCAACACCTGCGACACCATTCATGTAGACATAGGCTTTGGGGTATCTCACCATTCTGCACACTCTCCCTTGCATCCCTCTCTGATCCAACTCTGTTCAGGTTGTGGAGCTTCACCGGCTGCAATGACCTTCCCGGTTGGCACAACTCGCACAAGAAGAACGCACGAGAGCCAGACCGGAGCGCAAGCCTGGTCAGCCAAATTTCTTGGTATTACGGAGAAATAAAAAGAAAAAAGAAGACAGAAAGGCAAGGCCCATCTCACAAGGCGTTCATCCATCCAAGGCTTGAGAGCATCATGAAGGCATCACTGCACAATGTGCGGCCAGTGCGCCTTCCTCGCTTCGTTGGACTCGAATCGGCCAACCATCTGCGCAGAAGCCTCAATTTCAGCGGATCGGCACTCCTCTTAGCATCGGCTCAGCGGAGATGGGCCACGACTGCGGCCACAGATGTGCGCCCCCTCAAGCCCAAGCTTGAACGCGGGCCATCCATGAAATCACCCCTGCTCGACATGCCCACCCCACTCGCACATGTCTCGCAATTGAAAACGCCCTCCACCCGCATCACCACCTTGCGCAACGGCGTGCGCGTGGCCACCGAGGAGACCTATGGCCAAGCCACCGCGATGGGTGTTTTCGTCGATGCCGGATCGAGGAACGAGACTTTTGAGACCAACGGCACCACCCACGTCCTGCAGCGCATGGGCTTCAAGGTATGCAAAAGCTTGGCCGCCGATGTTCGTAAGCCGCTCATTGCTGACTTGGCCAGGGCGATATAGGCAACGACCAACAGGACGAGCGCAGAGATCGTGCAGAAGCTCGAGTCCTTGGGCGTGAATGCTATCTCGTCGTCGTCGCGCGAGGCCATGGTCTACACTGCCGAAGTTGTGCGAGGTGCGCCTTGCCTCTCTTCTCGCCGCTCTATCTCTTTGTCGCCGTGTCTCAGGCACAGCGGGTGCTCACACTTGTTCTCTTCTCTTCTCCTTTGCTCGTGTTGCAGGTGACGTCGAAGAGGTGGTCGAAGTGCTCGCGGACTCTGTCACCAACCCGCTGCTCTTGGAGGAGGACCTCCAAGAACAAAAGATCGCAGTTGGTAACGTTCGCCTCCTTGGATCCCACTACGGCCTCTCTCCCTCCCTATGTGAATGGTCCTTCACTCACGCCTGTCCGCGCGTCGTTCATGTTCCAACAGGCAGGGAGCTGGAGGATATGGTGCACGACCCGCCTTCCTGGCTACCCGAGATCCTCCACGAGCTTGCCTACGGCCCGGAGGGCCTCGGGCTCAGCCACTTGTGCCCGCCGAGCAACCTGGAGCACATTGGACGCGAGCAGCTCCACAACTTTGTCAAGACCTACTACGTGGGTCCGCGCGTGGTGGTGGCCGCTGCCGGTGTCGAGCACGATTCCTTCGTGAAGCTGTGCGCCAAGCATTTCGACAGCCTTCCCGCCGCGGAAGGCGGCAAGCCTCTCCACGTCCCCAGCGTATACAAAGGGTACCTTACCGCCCGCCTTCCCTCCTTCCTTTTGGTCGTTGCTCGGACGAGCGCTCACCCTCTCGCTCGGCCACGCGACAGCGGAGCGCACGTGGAGTTCATGAGCCCCGAGAACGAGAAACGGCTTCAAGAGTTGCAGGCAGAGTCCGACAAGCCGCCTCCCTCGCACGTTGCCCTCGTATTCGAAGTATGCCTCCCCCCCAACCACCATTGCTCCGTCATGCCCAGACGGTGGGCGAACCGGAGCTAACACGTGCCTCGCCTCTCTTGCGTGTCGCCACTACTCTCTAGGGCTCAGGGCTGAACGACCCTGACCTGTACGCCACGTGCGTGCTTCAAAGCCTGCTGGGCGGAGGGTCCTCGTTCAGGTATTCTCGCACCACCTCGTGCGGGTGAGTGTCGTGTATCGTGTTTTGAGGGACTCAACGTGTGCGTGTGTGTGTGTGACCCGCAGTTCCGGAGGTCCGGGCAAGGGCATGTACACTCGCCTGTACCGCCGTGTGCTCAACAACTATGGCTTCGTCGATTCTGCCTCCTGCTTCAACTCGTTCTATCTGGATTCGGGTAAGCACCACCGTGTCGCCTTGTTCGGTCATGGTCTCTAATCGATGATAATGACGACCGTCGGTTGCAGGGCTCTTCGGCATCTATTCGACGGTCCAGCACAAGGACATTGGCAACATGCTCCACATCATGAGCGTGGAACTGGTGGACTTGACCGGCTTCTCGGCGCCGATTGGACAGGAGGAGTTTGACCGGGCCAAGAACCAGCTCCGATCGGGTACCCTTTCGCCCCGCATTTGCCGGTTTTCGGCACCTTTTTGCTCCCCATCCGTGGTACTGAACCTGGCTGCCACTACTCGCAGGCATCTTCATGAACTTGGAGCAGCGAGCGGTGTTGTGCGACGACATCGGGCGTCAGGTTCTCTCATACGGCGAACGCAAATCCGCTCAAGAGCTGAGCGATTTGATCGAAAAGGTGCCTTCCACTCCAGTCTATTCTATTTCTTTGGGCTGGGGCGCTCGGCTTACCGGTTCGTTGGGCGGGTGGAATGTATGAATCAGGTGACCATCGAGGATGTGATGCGTGTGGCGCGACGCATCCTGTCGACGAAGCCCACGCTGGTGGTCTACACGCCCGAGAAGTACGCCACGCTCGTCCCCTCGCATGAGCGACTTTGCGCATGGTTCGACGCCATCAACGATAAGCTCAACGGCAAGGAATCCAGCGAAAGCAAGTGATGGGATCCAAATGGAGTGTCAATGGAACTGGAGCAGAAAGACTACATACCATTTGGTTGGCGGCCCATCGCGCCAACGTTCCCCAACTGCTCAGGGAGTTTTTTTCTCCTCTTTCTTTTCGAGCGAAACGTACGGTACCGCATGGCAGAGGAGAGGCAAGCGGCTCTAAAGGCGGTGGGCGAAGTGATGCAGGCGGCCACCTATGCCACCTTCATTACCACGGACGCCGCCCACGCACCACAAGCAAGGTTTCCTGAACAAAATCACCATTTGATGTGGCGCAGATTCACGAAATCTTTGCAGATTGGTGTATCCAGGCCCACCGGCAAACGACTATGGGGTAATCTACATCTCCACAAACCCTTCCACTCGCAAGGTCAGTCTCCTCAGATCCGCCGCAAGCTGTTGTGTGAGTGCTCACCCTTTCGGTCTGTGCCAGGTGGCCCAGCTGCGGGCGAACCCAGCGTCAGCCCTCAGCTACACCGCCAAGGACTGGCAAGCGTATGTGACACTGATCGGCTCCACCTCCATCATCGATGACCCAGAGGTGCTGCGCAAGCACTGGCGCGAAGATCTCCTTGTCTATTACGCTGGCGGACCGTTGGGTAGCCAACCACCCACCCACGAGGCCAGTCTGTCATTGACTGTTCGACCCCTCACCCCTTCTCGTCGGTGCAGGCGGAAACTTCGTTGTGCTCGAGTTCAAGCCCCAGCAGATAGAGATCGTCAGCTACCACCACGCCATCGCCACCGACCCCGACAGGTAAAACAGCTGCGCGCGCACCCACGCGCCGCGCAACACTCAGCCCCCCCCCCAACCTGATGACATCAGGTGGCAACCTATGGTGCTGCGGAGGGAAGGTGAAGCATGGCAGGTCGATCCTCGTTCGCTGCAGCCCAAGCAGCAACGCAGAAAAAGAGAAGACACGGCCCGGCTGTGATGATAAGCGTCGCGCGCGCACGACTTTAGAGGGAGGCGGCGTGGTAGAGGGTGTTGGTGCCCGAGCGGAAGACGATGGGCAAGTTCTCCACTGCCAGGCCTCGATAGCCGCCCTCTCCGGCACTCTTCGCCGCCAAATCGATGATCTTCTTGTACAGGCCTTGTGTTGTTGCACCAGTGAATGTATGAACGGCACAACCTCGTCAGCACTTGGCGAAGAGTCGTGCGTACCCTTGTAGTATGGCAAGCCAACAAACTCGGATATCTGAAGCGTAAAGCAATCAGCGCACGAGGTGGTTGGCAGGAGAGAGCTGCGCAGTCGTACCGGCATCCACTTGCACTCTTCGATTTCGCTGTCCTGCTTCTTGATGTCGAAGCTTAGAGGCTCCAGTCGGCACACGAAGTAGAGATCGGACCTAAAACAGAACCGACAAAACGGATCAATACCAGTTCATGTGTGTGCATGGTCCACGCGACGCGGCGCTGCTTGTTACCTCCCATGAAAGCTCTGCGTGTTCTCTCGGAAGCACATAAGCGACACAAACCTCTGGATGAGGAGAAGGAATGAGTAAGTTGAGTATGAAGCCGTCGGCATTGTTATTGATGTACTGTACAGCATCGATGCCTGTTTCTTCCTTCACCTCGCGCACCACCCCGTCCTTGATCTCCTCGCCCAACTCGAGCATACCGCCAGGGAACTGTGCACAGTTCGATAAGCAGGGATGGGAGCGGGTGAGCGAGTTCAAGAGAGAAGCAGAGGGGAGAGCAGCCAGCTGTAAAAGGACCTTCCAGATCTTGGTGATGGGTCCGTTCCTCTCTTTGACCACCAATATCTCCTGCGTCTTGTCGTTGATGACAACACCGCCAACCTGTGCACGCACAGCCTCGTGAAACTGTTGTGTGGTACGCACAAAGCGAGGGAAGGAGGGGAACGAACCCCCACGTAGTGCGAGGCAAAGCCGGGAAGCGTGGAAGGTGTCTTCTTCGGCAGCCACAGGGTGAGCATCACGTAAGCCGGATCGGCGTGGTGGAATGCGAAGCCCAGCTGGCCCCCGCGGCACAAAACGAGTTAGACCGGGAGTTGGTAAGGGCGGGCGGTGTGATACCTCGACGGCGATGGAGATGAGGTGCGCCTTGGTGGAGGGAACCTTCAGCCACACCCCTCGCTTCTCTTCGTCTCGCCACTGTGCCAAGGAGGCTGTTGGCAGCAGCGTTAGACGACTGAAATCCTGCTAAGACTCAAATCTTGTGCAAGGCATACCCTCAAGCATCTGTCCGAACACGACGAGATCCCCAGGTAGTGCGTCGGCATCGATCAGAACACCACCGTAGTGGTCGCCAGTATACTGGAGCTTGTCAGTTGCTCCATCCATCTTTTGATCGTTTGTGTTTTGCGTTTTGTTTTGAGGAAGAAAAGTGGCGATGGGAACCTGGCGTATCCTGCGAATGAAGAGGTAAAGATGAAAGATAAACCTCATACAAAAACATCTTTCCGCTTACTTACAGCCGCTGATTCGCGCCGATCTCGTATATTCCATCCTCCCAATTTACATGAATTTTACGGACCGATGCGATCTCACGTCTCCTAGTAGTAGGAGCAGCACTGGTTCGTCTTCTTGGCCTGCCACAAAAATTGCTTGCTGGATGCGCTCAGATCTTCGCTTCGCTCGATGATGCTGTCCAGCTTCTCCCCTCGATTCAGCAGATCTTCCATCGAATGGTGCAGGATCTCCTTCACCTCGTCTAGTTCCTTCTGAATGCGCGAGATGTTGTCGGCTTCGTCTGGCTTCTGGTACTTCGTGAGGAGCTCCTTGATCGACGGCGTCGCCATCTGGGTGTCGGTGTTGAAGTTGACCCACTTGTCTCCATTCGCGCTTCGGAACTCAGACAGCGAGAGCGCGCACAGGGAGAGAGCCACCCGCGTTGGGTAAGACTTGTCGGTGATGACCGCTGCTGCCAGATTCTCCCCGCTGACGTACGCATGGCACACATAATCGCCCTCATCGATGACGTTCTTCTCGCCAGGGCGCGTGCGCTGCACGACCTGCCTTATGAAGAAGGTCACCAGCTCCTGGACGGTGCCGCGTTTGAAGAAGTTGAACGAGCTGAGCTCGTACTCAGTGCTCAGAAGGGTGGGAGATGTCTCGGGACCCTTGTGCTTGAGGATGGCGATGGCGAACAGCTGCGGCATGTCGGTTCGATGTGGTGCTGAGAAGAGGGAGGTGGCGAGATGAAGGCGAAGAAGGAAGATGGAGTGATTGTTTTGTTTGGAGGATGTGGCGTTGATGATTGATTGATTGGCGAAGATGGAAGTCGTTGCTTTGTGCGCCCAACACGTCAGCGCCCCGCCCAACGGGAACTCAACGAAAAGTGTTCAAAGAATGCGCCCACGTGCACAGACTGGAATGCCGAAGAAAAGAGAACCTTGGCGACTCCAAGTACAGATTAGGGTTAGGTTTTGACCACGAATCGACACTCTTGGCACCGCGGCATGAGTAGGCGCGAACTGTGTGCTAACATCCGACGCTGCACGGCATGAGCGACCACGAGATGGAGGAGAAGGGAGGAAAGGGGGGCAAGCTGGAGGATAGCGACAGCAAGCCTGACCTGAGTGTGGCGTACGCCCTCAGCAAGTTCAAAAGCGCTGCCCTCAGTTCGTTAACCAACCGATATATGCTGGCCAACATCGTTTACCTGGGCTATACCATCGGCATTCTATTCATAGGCACTAACTTCCCCAAACTGCAACTTCTCCACACTTCACTCACTTCTTCCACCAGATTTTGGGACGGAGAACTACGAAACAATAGAGATCAACCGGCTCTTTCAAGGTACGCTTCCATGAGTCCTTTTGGTGTTGACACCAATGCCGTGTGTGCGGTTCTCCTCTTTCCGGCAGGCTTCAACATTGTGCACTTGGTGTCGGCATTCCTCTATGTGTGGGCGTGGCGCGGTATCCCTTGGCTGCACGTCATAATGATACCCGAATTGTTCAACATCGTCGAGGCTGCCCTCTACATCACTTCCTCCTTCTACTACGACAAACAAGACACCGAAAGCGACAACGCGTATCTCGACGACAACACTCTACTCACTCACGATCTTGAAACTGCTGCTGCCGTCATCTCGTGCGCAGCCTCCTTCGGGTGGGTGGCGACCTGGTGGATCACCTACCTGAGGACTCCTGGCCGAGGTGCGTTCAGCCAAGGAGTGTGGGTCCCGCTGCTTGGCTTGGTGACTAATTCTCCTGCCAGGATGGACGATTGATGACCCTGATGTCATCGCCTGGAACTGTACCCTCACGGCCTCGCTCGTCTACGTGGTCTACAACGCCAAGGTACAAGACGACAATGCAAGCTACGCCACCGAGTACATGTACCGCAACGCCGACATCGTCTACTTCATCGGTGCGGCCTCCCCCTCAAGACTCTGCACCAAGGTGGTGTGGCTGATCTCGACCGGTGCAGGAGCTGTCTTCTACATATTCGCCGCAATGCGCGACGATGGATGGTGGTGGTTCATGCCCTTCGCTGGCGAGTGCGGTGTGCAGGTTCCCGTCAAAACAGGCGACATGGACACGGAGCCGAGCCGGAAGACTGTGCGCGGCTTCCTCTATAACTGCGGTCTCCCGTTATGGCCCAAGTCCTGGACTTTGGGTGGGTGGTACCCGCGGTTGTGCTGACGTTGCTCGCGAGGGAACAAATGCACTCTACACAAGGCCAGAACGGAATCGCCCCTTTGAAGTGAGTATTGATCGCGTCACATTCAAACAGCGGGTGAGGGTCGTGAAGGAGGGGTAACTGTTGCCCTTCGTTCTTCCTCCGGTAGTATGGACCAGTAGGGGCTTACTTCACCTATCCGAGGCCAGTTGAAATCTTCGACACTGTTCCAGAAGTTGGTTGGGACATCCAGCGACTCCTGATGTAGTGTGAGTGATATGTGAGCATGGGTATGAACGGCAGGGTGTAAGAAGCCTACCTCTAATTGCTCCTCGAGTTGTGCGTAGCTGAAGTTGTATGGCGCGAATCGCACCCGATCGCAATTCTCGATGATTGGCTTGCTTCTCGCCAGGAGGTAGAAGTCACTGTCGGTGGTGTTGTGCACGCGCAGCTGCGATGCACGAGGGATGGAACACAAAACGCGTTAAGATTCTCGGCTCGAATGCGCAAAGGCGTCAATTGAAAGTCGCACCTGCTGGGAGGCGATGGAAAATGAGCACCCTTGACAATCGTACAGGAGGGCGGAACCTGCTACCGGTCCGACGAACACGCTGCAGCTCTTCAGGTTGTACATTCTACGCACACGCATGTTAGGGCGCTGCTGTGATAAAAGCAGATGGCGATGACGCGTACCTAATAGCGCGCAGCGGAGCGCAAATGTACACAGTGCAGTCTGTGAGGTTGGACAGCGAGAAGTCGGCCATGTCGCCCTGTCTCGATGCAGCTTCCCTTAGCAGCACCTGGCCTTGAAGGTCCTTGAATCCCTCCTCTTCGACGACGATATGCACGGCGGCCTTGTGCGTGTAGGGGCGCTTTCGTTAGTTGCCCCTCTTGCACAATGGGCAAGGAAAGGGGTAGGTACTGAGGCCTCTTGTTCGGCCGATACTTGTGGTGCTGCCTGCTTCGAAGCAGCTTGGCGCGACTTGAAGGCAAACTTCTTCTTTGGTCGGTTCAGCTCCCGCTGCTTGGTTAGCTCTTCTGTGAGGCCGTTGATTGTCTATGCCAATCGGTGGACAGGAAGATCAGAGAAAGTCCTCGACAAAGGTCAGGGTGGGTGTTCGGGTACGTTCTGGGCTGATCTAACGTCGTAGGGCGGGAGAAAGAAGGTCGATTCGTTGAGCAACTTTTGGGCAGTCTCTATACAGCCCTCGAGTCGTTTCAAATGATCAAGGCAGAGGTCTTCGCTTGGAGGCTTCGGATCGTATTCATTCTTGATTGAATTAAAACGAGTCCAGAATTCGTTTACCTGCGCATTGCCGCCATGCTCGCTGCTGCCATCTTCCGCTCCACGCCTTCCCCTCGCAGCGGCAAAGTGTCGGTCTAATCGGCTCTTGTTTGCTTGGTTCACTTCCATTTGGCCGTGTGTTTGCGTTTGCCCCCTTTTTCCCGCGCTTTTGCAGGGAAGAATCACAAAAGAAATCAGTTTGGCCCTCTTTCAAAGTGATCGATTGCCACGGAGCGACCCTACTGCACGCCAAAATGCAGAAGCAACTCTCTGGTATGGCGTCACTGCTGATGCAAGCTAGGAATTTTGTTTTATCGTGGTAATTTGTGCCATTTACATCAATTAAATCATTTCAATGATGGCAGGCTCGGCCTTTCTTTCAGCGTTGGAGAATCATGGCGTGTGGAAGGAGGCGCAGCGATCTGCCAGCGGCGAGAAGAGCAAACTCGTCCGCAATGTGCTCGCGCTGGACTCCTTCCAGCAGCTCTTCTTTCACAACCCGGAGGACGACAGCAGCTCGATTAGTGTGATCAATCTCAAGCGAATCAGATCGGAGGGTGCAGACGAATCGTATCAGGTGCCGATTTCCTCCACTCTTCTCCAATCTGCTTGATTCTTATGATCCCGTTTTGTGCAGACGATCCACTGCAAGCCACCCATCGAGTTTCCCATACGCGAGCTGCTCTTCAATGAGAAGTCCAACTTTCTGTGCGCGGTGGGCCAGTACAGGTGTGCCGTTATCGAGATCTCAGACCACACCAGACGAGAGTTCTTCAGGGAGGAGAACCGGTCCGGTGAGATTGAGTGCCGGTACCTACCACTCTGCCTCCCTCATGACCAAGCTCCCTCCCATCTCATGCCCGCTCTGCTGCAGGACGCACAATATCGGAAGCTTCCTCCATACCACCAACCCGCGTCTTGCTGTGCACAAGGCAGCCTGGCACCCACTGAGCGACAATCACCTCGCCATTCTTGCCTCGGATAACACGCTCAGGTTTGTTCTTGCTCCCTCTCAGCCTTTGCCCGCTCGCTGTATGAGAATGCAGCATTCGCTGACCGTGGCACACGATACACCCTTGCGTAGAATCTACGACTTGGCGTCCGACTTCGACGCGCCTGAGCAAGCCCTGCGCTTGTACGAGCTCTATCCGTACCAGGACGAGTTCGACTTCACCGCCATCGACTTTTCTTTTGGCTCCTCGCGGCTGGGGTGGGACTGTTTCACGATCTACTTCCTGATGGAGGAAGGTACAATTCAATATCTCTTGCACTTGTGTTATCACCGTGCTCACCGTTATCCGTAGGTGAGATATTTGGGCTCAGCCCTGTTGTGCCGTACAACGCGCTGCTGTCCGAAGGCATTCTCACACGGCTAAGGGAGAAGACGGTGGCCAGCATGGAGGGAAGTGAGGGCGGAAAGTCCGACCTCGCGGAAACAGCACAAAAACGATATCGGACGCAGCTCAGTTGGCTAACCGAAGGTGCGCTCCCCCCCCCGCGCTTACTTCGGCCTTGGCACTCTTTGCTAAGTTCATGCACAGTGAGAGGACAGACGGTCCTCAAGTCGGAGGGCAACGAATGGGACGCGGACGAAGCATACGGCGGTACGCACCACTTGGGATAGGGCAGCGCAGAGACCGGGCGGACCGGTTGAACCTGACCGTTTGCCATCGTAACCAACGTGGTCCAATTGCAGGGCGAGAACAGAGACAAGGCAAGCGAAAGGACAGGTCGCGAGGGAGTGAGGGGTGGATCCTCACGAGGAGACCACCAAACAGACTTCTTCTGTCTCCAGTCCTCCAGGGACCTCTCGAACCCTCTGACGGATTTGAACCGCCAAAGAGAGGCCAAGTGGTACACCTCCAACTTCCTTACCTCCGAGAACCGAGTGCACTGGTATCTTGCGGTACTAAAGCTAAAGCTCTTCTTTTCGCTCGCATTTATCAGCCTGTTGGCATTCTCAGCATTCCGTCATCGCCCACTGTGATCATTCGCTGCTTCCTGAACGGCTTCGTCGACATCTTCTTCTCCTTTGATGACCTCGAGCCCGATTGGCTCCATCTTCACGCGGGTTCTCGTTCGCTCATCAGCTCGATTGGCACTGCGTGGTTCTGACTTGTACTCTCTCTCTCTCTCTCTCTCTTTGTGGTGGTGGTGTGTGTCGTGCGTGCGTGCGTGCGTGTTGTAATTTGGCAGAGGAGGATGTGGAGACTGCCGCCTCACTGACCACGTTCGATAGAATCGACTTGGGCCTAACGGTACCGTGCCTCTCCGCTGTCCCTGCTGTCCCTCGCCATTAAATTCGCATGCTTCACGCCACCACGCACAGGTGTTCACCAAATTGAGTCCGGATGAGGATGAGGAACAATTGCTGCATTCTGCTCTCGCGCCTATCATGTCTCTGGATCCCGTCAACAAAGCACACGTCTACATTCGACATGCCGCGGGTATGTCCTCACCTCAGCACTACAGCCTACTTCTTTTGTTCACGTTCCCTCTCGTAGGAGTACATATGCTACGACTCGCGTGGCTTGACAAGCTCGAACTTTTTGCCCTTTCTGGTAGCTCGTCACTTCCCGATCTTCCGCCCACCGAGGAGGAGGTCCTCCTCCAGACCGTCGCTTCTGCCTCCGGTTCGCTTTTCTGCTTACTGACCCGCGCTCACCAGTGTTGGCACTACACATTTTGTCAAAGTTGCTTACCTTGGGCCCCTTTGTGAAACAGATTCAAGCTTCACGGAGCCCTCACCGCTGCTCGGGTTCGAAGTCGTCAAAGACCCGGGCCTGCTCAACTTTTTCGTAGCGATCACCTCCACCGTACGCGCCTTCAACCACAGCCTCCCCTCTCTCCGACCGGCTCACTCACTGCGTTGCTTTGACAATAGTGGAAGTGCCTCTGCATCAAGTTGGACGAATCTATCTATGCCACCTCTCTCCCTGCTCCACCTACTATCCCCCTGTCCCCGATCACCCATGCGGCCTCAAGCGGTTCTCTCCGCCCCCATTTCACGATTGCTAGCGCGTTGTCACCAATTGCTCATCGCCTTCCCCGACCCTTAATTGACCTACGTAGGTCCGTCAGCGCAAAGCCCATTCGAGGCTGCCATCCTGCCCCTGCTGGAAAAAAGGCTTCCGCGGTACCGCGTCCCCTGCCCATCCAGCACACCATCAGCTTCGTTCTTCCCTTTTCATTTCCAGGGATAATGGAAGACTCACCACTCGATGGCTTGACCTTCTTCTCTGGTTCAGTATTCCTCCTATCTCGACACGGGACGCGGGAGCGCTGTCCTATTCATCTCCGGAGGCACTTCAGTTCATGGTGGAGCGATGCCAGCTACTCCGACGGGAATACGTTCTGCACATCAAGAGTTTGAGCGCTGAGATCCACAACCAGTACGCGCCCTCTAATCAGAGCCCCCCTCCCCCCCAAATGGGTGTTAACTTGAGCCACGCCGACTAATTCATTCGCCGCTAAAGAGCGAAAGTGCTGAGCTCGGTGCACGAGAGGCAGGAGGAACAGGCCAGAGTAATAGCCGAGGCTGTGGAGAGACTGCAGCAGAATGGCGATGTTTTGCAGGTGATTACAACTCTTCTCTTGTTTGTTTGTGCTTACAATCCCGTGCCCTCGGTTCTGCCTCTCATAACTTGACGTTCGTTCCCTCAAGGCCAAGATTGAGAAGGCCGCCGAGTTCCAGAAGATCCTCACCCAGCGCTCGCAGCTCGTACGAACCTTGCGCTCATTCGCATGTTTAACTGCGCATGCCTTACTCTCTCTCCTCTACGAATGCGCCCGACGCACCAGGTCATGGACTTGATTACGTCGCAGAAGCAGGGCCTGTCCTCGGCCGAAAAACAGTTCCTCAAGGAGCTCAGAGAGAAGAAGCAAATGCTGCCCGCCTTCAAGGCGAAGATCGAGCAGGTGCCAGATCCCCTCCCCCCTCTCGCAACACAGCGGCCGGTTTCTGATGCGCGCCATGTTTTGCTGTACAGCTGCGCAACCAGTCAACGGAGCTGCTAAAGGAGCAGGAGGAGACGCCCTACGCCATCAGCGAACGGCACCTCAAGAAGATCCAGCCCATCCTCGAGGAAGAATATCCTTTATGCAGTGTCTCGTGTCGTGTGCGTGTCGTGTGCGTGTCGTGTCGTGTCGTGTGGAACGCGTGCATTTGCTCCTTAACTCGACTTCACGATGAAGATGATTGCGGACACGGTGGACGGCATGCGGAAGCTGCAGGTCGACATCGAGAAGGAGTTCCCCGACACGTAGGTGAGCAAGCACCCGAGGACCAGACGTTTGCACGACCGCTGCGAAGCCAGAAGGGAAGCTGTTTCTGCGCTTTCTGGACCAGACATAAAACACAGTTGTTTCCTTTATTTCCGCTGGTAGCGAGGTCAAGGCTGGAACCCTTGTGGGAGCTTGGTGGGTGGAAAGCCGTGGAGCTTGGCTTCTGAGAGCTTTACCCCAGTCAATGTGCTGTTGCTCAGGTCTGCGCCAGAGAGGTTGGCTCCTGCGCGGGTTGGCATGTGGGTGATGAGCATGCACAAGTAGAACAGGAGGAACATGTGCGACATGGTTTCGCCACATACCACTAAAGTTGGTGTTGGTGAAGGTTGTGCCACCACATGACACATTCGCCATGTTGGCTCCTGAGAAGGAAGATGTGAGTGCATATTTCTACCGCCCGGGAATGACAGGCAGGACGCGGGTACCAGACAAGTTGGCTTGCGTGCAATCAGCGTCAGTGAGGGTGGCCCAGGTCAAGTTTGCACCTGTACGATGCAATGAGCAGAGGATCAAGGAGGGTTATATCTCGGCAAGTGAGCAGCACGCACCAGTGAGGTTGGCTCTCCGAAGGCTCGCCCTCTGCAGCTCGACATTTGGAAGGGCAGCACCTGCTCGTTCAAGAGGCAGTGAGCAATTGGCCCACAGAGTGGGCGCAGTGCCTCCGAGATTGGTGTCATGAGCGCACCAGACAGATCGGCCCTGCGGAGGATGGCGCTCCTCAAGTCGGCACGCAGCATCACCGCTCCTGCGATGCCAGTCCCCGCTGCTATGAGCTCATGCGAAGCTTTTCGATGGAGGGTTGAGAGGTACCGGACAGGTTTGCCTCTCGGAGGTCTGCGTGCATCAGGTTTGCCTTGGTCATCTTGGCGTCTGGTGACCAGGAATGTCAGTGCGGGTTGCTCTCCACCAGGTCAAAAGCACAACTAGGCACAGTACTGGCGAGATTGGCTTGTCGCAGATCAGCATCCTCGAGCTGGGCTTCCTCCAGGTTCGCCCCTGTAGGGAAAGTGCACCACACCAACAACATCGTGAGCCCAAGTGCATCGATGATAAATGGGCTCGAGAGCAGCAGGCACGGACCGCTGAGGTTCGCCCTTCGGAGCTGAGCCTTCCCGAGCCTGGCCAAGTGCAAGTTCGCGCCTGCAAACACAACAACCCACAGCACAGACAGTTCAACCGAGCGCTCCTCCGCAATTTCCTTGGCTTGTTTTTCTGGCCCAAGTGCTTACCGGAGAGGTTCGCCCGGGTGAGGTTGGTGCTGGCCAGCTGCACCTCGCGCATATTCGCCCCTGCCCGCGCGTGCACCACGGAAGTGAGCGGCGCGCCCTCTGGCCTGCGGAAGTAGAAGAAGAAGCAGGAGGAGCGAGGGTACCCTCCAAGCAGGCCCCACGCATCACGGACAGGCCCAGGTACGTCCTACACAGCGTCGCATCTACCAAGGCACTCCCAATGAGCCATGGGTTGTCGGCCCGCGGGTGGTGGTGGGGCTTGGCACCTTTGAGATTGGCCCCGGTGAGGTTGCAGTCGGTGAGGGTGGCCTCGGTCAGGTTGGCCCACTGGAAGTCGACTCCGCGCAAGTCGCACCGAAAGAGTCTGGCGCCGGTGAGGTCCATGCCACACAGGCTCAACCCCTGCAGGTCCATCCCGCTCAGCTTCAGGGGCTTCGCGTGGCTCATCTTCTGCACCAATCGGACCAGGTGCTTGGCCTTCAAGGGAACGTAGGTACGGGCGCTACCCCCGCCGAGGACGGGCGGCACCACCTCCCCGCTCGACTTGGCCTGCACTTCGTCCTCCACCTCATCTTCTTCCACCAGCAGGCCGCCCACCGTTGAACTCGACATGGCGTCTTCCATACTCGTAGTTTGTTGTGCCGAATGCCTGAGGCGCGTGCTGCAGACCACAACGCACACGCAGCAATGTCGAAGGCACGTGCCGCGCACCACAAGGAAAATGCGGGAAAATAATAAATACTCCTTTTCTTAAGGTGGCGCTCTGTACAACAAGACGACTGTGGTGTCGTGATGGTGGTGATGTTCGTTCAGGATTCCTTTCTTACTGGTAGTAGGCAGAGTGCGGGTAGCTGTAGTTGGTGGAAGGCGAGGGGTGGTGCGGGGGCAGGTGGGCTGGCGACATGGTGGCCGGTGGCCCGTTCACGGTGGCGTAGGCGCCGCCACCAGGCATCGACGACGAGGAGGGACCGTAGGCGGGGTGTGAGGGGTGTTGGAAGCTGGGGTAGGGCGACGATGATGATGGTTGTTGAGAGGCCGAAGAGGAGGAGGTGGGGTGGCCGTAGGGAGAGGAGGGTACGACGGGAGAGTAGCTGCTGCTCTCCGAGGCGGAGCCGTAGGGCGACATGGCGGAGAAGCCGCCGCCGTGGTGGGCCGCTGCAGCACTGGCCGCGAGTCGGTGCTCCCGCTGCCGCTCTGCCCAGATTTCGTGCTGGAGGTCGGCGCACTGCAGTTGGAGAATCAAAATTGTGTCTTCGGGGTGCCCGCCTGAGAACGCACAACACGGAGTGGAGAGATCAGAACACAAAACGCCACCAACGCGACACAAAACACAAATCGCTGCACACAGCACACAGCACGCAGCGCAGCGACGGGCGTACCGTAGTCCATCTCGGCCTGAAGTAGGGAGACGAAGCGCTTGGTGGCGGCCTCAGTTTTGTTATTGATCGCGGCGCACTTGCTCTTGCTGGCCGTTTCCCACTCCTCGGCGTCGAAGGCCGGTGTGGGCGAATCGAGTGCGCTGGCGACAAGCGCGAGCCTCTTGAACGCGTCGCCTCTCGTCGCAAACGCCCCGTGCAGGTCTGGTGTACGATCGCCAACGTTAGAAGCCATCGTCATGCCCGAACGCCACATCGCCAAACGTTGTGAGCCACCACCACGTCAGAACCTCACAGCACGCACGCACGCACAACACGTAAGGGAGAGCACTTGCCTGGAGCGGGTTGCTGTTGCGGTGGCTGCTGGTGCTGGTGGTGGTGCTGCTGCTGCTGCTGATAATGCGAGGCTTGGTGCGAGTACGCCGGGTGATGTTGCTGTTGCTGTTGCTGCTGTGCCTGTTGCTGCTGTTGCTGCTGTTGTTCTCGAAACTCGCGCTCCTTCTGTTCCCAGGTGGGCACGGGGTAGGGCTCTCGCTTGACGTGTGACGTGGAGAGGCTCAGCGGCGCTCCCGTGTACGAGGAGGACGATGAGGAAGATGAGACGCTGGAGCCTGGCGGTATGGACGACCGCATTCCTCCCGAGGAAGATGGTGACGAGGGCACGTGTGCCGTGACGGGACGTGCGTAGGGCGAAGGAGAGGACAAGGCTGCAGTGGAGGGAGAGACGACAGATGAGGGGGAAGGCTGATAGAGTGACGCGGGAGAAGAAGGCACGGGCGTGGAGGCCGCTGGTGGCGGTGCCGATGCCCCCAGAGAATAGGGTGACGCGGCAGCCGCGGGCATGGAATAAGCGGCAGCCGGCGCTGCCGCTGGGCGATAGCCTGCTGCACCAGCACCGTAGGGCCTGCAAACGGCGACGATGCGTCAGCACAGGATGACACCATCCCGACAATCGAAACGCCAAAAAATGAAAATAAATAAATAGCAAAAGGGAAATCACGAATGGGAAGGGGCGAGTGAATGTACATGTAGGCAGAGGCATCAGAGGTCGGTGGGTGGGACTGGCCGCCATAGATCATTCCACCCGGAGTGCTCGAAGTGGCTCCTGGAATGCTCCCTCCACCGTAGCCGTATTGAACGCCCCCAGTTGCTCGCTGCTGCATTCCGCCAACCGATGCGGGAATGTGCCCGCTTCTCTGCTGCATTTGTTGAATTCGCGAATGGGCGGGTCTGCGCGAGTACAAAACCTCGGCTGCAGAAAATGAATGCGAGCCTCGATCAAATGGCCCTCGATCTTCTGATCGTTACGCAAAATAACAGAAACAAAGAAAATAATAAATAAATGCAATTCTGAGAACATTTTCGAGCAACGGAAGACAGAAGAGGCCATTTGGACGTGAATGGATGGAGAAGCAGGAGGTGGTTGCGGTCATTGTGCTGGACGAATCCGAGGAGGAGGAACTGGTGCAACTCGAAGTCCATGAGAGCGAACGAGCAACGACGGAAGGGTCGGTCGATCTCGATGGACTGGCAACGCAGCAAGTAGAGATGAACAGCAGCCGAGATGAGGATGAGGATGATGAGGCCTTCGCGCCTTGGCCGTTTAAACAACGAAACAAGCCACCTGCCACCACTTCGCGAAGTGCAAGTGCTGCCAAACCGAAGGCAGATGACTTCAAGGCGCTCGATGAGGAGGAGCTGCTGGCCGACCTCTTCGGTGCTGCAGATGACAATCGTTCCCAGAAACTCCGTAAGAAGAGGGCCGACGAAGCAGAGGCGCCGGCCCGAAAGCTGCGAAAGACGCGCAGCCGTGAGCGTGGCGTCGTCCATCCCAAGCTCAATCCGCTCAAGATTACCGGCGGCAACGCGAAAGCGAAGCCACCCTCGCCCGTGGCCCTCGACGAGAGAGGCGTCGAGGAGGAGGAAAAAGAAGAAGAGAACGCGCTGGAGGACAGCGTAGAGGACGTGGAGGGGGAGGAGTGCCCTCTCTGTGAGCAGCGGTTCAGCGCCGACCTGCTGCAGGCCCACGTCGAAGCCGAGCTCGAGCAGCGGAATCCCTCCGCCGCTGGCGGGCAACAGGCGCCGAGGCCGCAGCCACCAAGTCGAAGCGGTGCGGGTCCGGGCGTCGAGGGGGTGGTGCTGGACGATGAAGAGGAGGAGGAGATCGAGTGCAGCGGCGACGGCGGCGGGCCGGAGGGAGACAAGGCCGAGTGCCCGTTCTGCCAGCGACACTTCCGGCGCGGCGTGGAGCTCGAAGAGCACGTGCACCACGAGATGACCCTGCGCGAGAACGGCGGTAGCGGAGGGGCCAGCGGTGAGCAGGCGAGGCGAGGGGGCGCGGGCGAGTGTGAGGGAAGGAGGACGGTGACGAGGACGCGCCTGCCGCTGGTGCGCCAGAGCTCGCGGAAGCTGCCCTCTTCCTTCGGTGCCAACGACGCGCCGGCCGATGGCACTCTGAACTCCTTCTTCGCCAAGCGCGCTCCGGCATCGGCGTCGTCGTCTTCGTCTTCGTCGTCGTCTGGCTCGGTCGCGCTCGTCCCCGACTCGCAACCCGCAAGGTCGCAGAAGAGACCGGCAACGGAGGGCGGGGAGGAAGGCGCCGAGGACGAGGACAACTACGACGACGTCACCTTCAACTTCAAGTGCGTCTTGGCCTGCCCCTTGGCACATAACGAACGCGCGCAGAGGCTGATATTATTGCCTGTGTCGTGCGTCGTGCGTGTGTGTGCGACAGGCCGTTGTGGGCGACCCAGGAGTTGCCGTACGACTACCAGAATCAGTTCAACAAGCAGAAGAAGAAACGAGGAAGAGGAGCCAAAAAGCCAGCGTACGAAGAAGAGGAAGAGGAGCAACCCGTGGAGGTCGACCTGGTGGAGGAGATCGAAGAGGCCGCTACGCCCCCCAAGCGAGGGGGAAGAGGCGGAGGCAGGGGAAGGGGAACGGGACGAGGACGAAGCAAGGCAAGTCGAACGTCGTCGTTCTCGTCGGCAAGCAGCACCATCAAGAAGAAGAGCTGGCGTGGAGCACGAAGAGGCGGATGGGGGCGAGGCCGAGCCAAGAGGGGTGGTTGAAACCAACAGCCATCGACGCACCACTTCTTTCTCCAACACGCGCTATTTATTCGTCTTGCTCAAGCCAAGAGCGCTCTCAAGTCGCGTCTTCTTCAGCGTTCATGCCCTCATGTTGGCGTCAATATCCAGGTCCAGGTCATCGTCGTCGTGCACAGGCGCCGTGCGCTGTCCTGCACGCGGGGCTGTCGAAGGGGGTCAGGTGGGCGAGTGGAGAGTGAGAGGGTGAGGAGAACAGAGGTACCGGCGATGACCTCGATGGCGGCGACGCGGTGGAGGCGAGTGCCCAGCCACAGGAGCCACAACTGACGCCCCGGGGCGGGTCAGCGAGCGGAAACGGCAAGAAAAAGGTGATTGTGGAGGGGTAGTAAGTAGTGTGGCATACCGGGAAGGCAACGACGCCCCAGAAGAGCGTAGTGACACCAAACACGACCAGGAGGTCCTCGTTGAAGAAGGAGGCGATCTCGAAGGCGAAGGAGAGGAACCCGATGATCGCGATGACGATGCCCAGGTACGCGTGGCCCTTGCTGGGGAAGTCGGGCTTCCTCCAGAACAGGTACGAGGCACACAGCAGCGCGAGGCCCACGGCCAGGTAGATTGACGAGAAGATCCAAATGCTTTGGGCCTGCACCACCGATGATGAGAAGTAAAGACGTGGTCGGGGGCAGCGTGAAAGAGAGACAATTGAGAGACAGTTGAACTGACGCACCTGGGTCATGCGGAAGCTGATCTCAAGGGCGCTGTAGTTGACTTCATGACCCGCCTCGTAGTCCTTGACCTCTTCGGCCAGGTTGTAGGCTTCTTCATAAGCTCTGCATCAGCACGTTAGAATAGTCGCCCACGGCTGCTGTCGAAAGGCGGTGCCGTACCCCATGTCCTTCAAGAACTCGAAGATGGGGAGGATGGTGGCAGCCACAAAGGCATAGACCATGAGGTTCTTGGCCAGCCCCGGAGAGTGCTTGAAGATCTGCATTGACCCCGTTAGTGCACTCGTGGCTGGCGGCATGCGTGTGTGGTGGATTGGCCGACAGAGCGACAAGAAACAGGGCGATACCTTCTTCACGCACATGATGCTGTAAAGCGCAAAGAGGAGACCCTGTGGGCAACATAGAAAAAGAAGTGAGGCCAGCAAGTGTGAGGCATGTTCATGCCAGAAGGTGGTTGTCCCGGTCGCATACCGCGCACACGAAGAAATCAATGGCTGCATGGCACGTGACCAACAGCTCCGTTAGTTCCACAGTGGAACGCGTCATACAGCACAAGAGCACAAAGGCGAGTCGTACCAAGCAAGTAGGAGAAGGTGGAGCGCCTGTAGTCCCAGAGCTGCTTCAGGTACATTGGGTCGAGCTGAACGTTGGGCAGAGAGTAATCAACACCCAGTTCAATCAAGCATCCAAGGCCAAGGTGTTCCGGGGGAAGGGCGGTACCCTGGATTGGTAGAGCGTCGCATCATACCTAGAGGAAGGGAGAACACCATCGTCACCGCAGGTCTTGGGTAGAAGTGGAACAAGAGGGATGGGGGCGGTACGAAGGGTAGGTGTCGGTGGTCCAGCCAAAATAGAGGAAAACGGCAATGACCGAGGGCACCCACAACAAAAGCATAGCGATCCACGCGGCGTAGCTGCCACCCACTATTCTCACCATCTTCCGCTTGCCTCTTGATTCGTCTTCGCGTCTCTTCTCTTGCAAACAAAGCCGCCAGATCCAAACAAGGGAAAGTCATTATTGTTTTTTTTAAGATTAGTACCCCACCATTTATTTGGCGGTGCACCGATTAGAATACACAATGCTAACGATAGGTTACCTTCGACTGCACGACGGTACACCCACTGGGACGGTCATCTTATAGTTGGTTGCCGCACTCGGAACAGAAGCGGGCTCCATTCCCTGGATTACCGCACTGGGAACAGAAACGCGCACCGCTCGCGCCACCGCCTCCACTGGGGCGAGGCGCCGCGTTGACGGGCGTGTCACGAGACACGTTGGTGGCCCAACCTGGCGTTGCCGCTTGACGGTGCACTTCAGTGCCTGGACCCGAAGCCGTAGAGCCTGAGCATGAAATGAAGATATAACGTAAATCGTTACGATCGATGGAAATCTTGTTGGGGGCAAATTTCGTACCCGCTCGAACGAAGCCTGGCTGGACGTGGCCCGAAGGCGCGAACTTGCCAGCATCAACCTTGTTGGGTTGGTAGCTATTGCTGCCGGGACCGGCCGCCTGCACTCGGGTACCCTGCACGCGAGCCGACGGCAGCGCTTTGCCAGGGTCCAGCCTGTTGGGCTCATACCCCGAAGATCCTGGGCCGGCGGTCTGCACTCGCATAGCTGATGTGGGTGGTGTGGGGGGTGGGGATGAAGAAATGGTTTTGAGCAATTCGTGGGCCTCATTCATTCTGTAAAGTCGATTGCGTGTCCTATTGGCCACTTAGTTGTCCCATGCGCTGTAGAAAGGAGCCACAAAGCTTGACGTATTGGCCAATTTTACCCAACAAGTTCCTTTGAGGGTGTCCATCACATGGTGCCTGTTGCTTTATTGTCTGCATAAAGCCAGTCTCAGGAAAAGTCACACCAAGCAGTAATAGAAAAGTGCATACATTCCACTTCCAGCCTGCCACCAGATGAAATGTGAATTACAGTCCTTGCAGCAAATTGCAAGTTGAGTCAGTAGACTTCACAAACTTGGTTCAGAGATGAACTGGTATCCTGCCCTGATCCAAATATATGTGTTATGGCCAAACTTAATAGCCTCACCATGAGCTACAAGCCTGTGTTGTACACCTCTGGTTGTAACCTGTGGGATATTATGTGTCAGGGTGGGCCATCAGAGGCCTCTGTACAACTCTTCATGTCACTGTTGGTGATTGATTAAGGAGGTCAGAGTGCCCTTTTTTGTGGCCCCCAAGCCTTGCATTTGAGGTTCTGCCAAGGCTGAATACAGGCCAATATAGGCCTGACAGCTTTTGAAAAAACATGTTGTTGTTGCTTCTGCTGGACACTGTGAGGAATGTGAAAAATGATCCAGTTAAAAAAAACAAAATAATCACCAAGTTGGTCAGGTGTGATGGGAAGTTCTTGTGTCGCAGGGACGACCGTTGGCTGATGCCTGTGCGAGTGTGATCGGACCTCGGTACCGCAACCTGCGTGCTGTTGCCCCCCCAGGAAACACTTGCGTAAAGTACACATAAATTTTATGTCTGAATAATACACGCAGCACAGCGATTCTCGTGTGCACTGCCACCACCCGCCCTCGCTCTTTTTTACACTCCACGATCCGCTTGATGTCGTGGCGATGCTAGTTGCAGCCCTGGAGGATGTTGTCGATCCACTCCTCCCCCTTGTTGGCGGATAATATATCCTCCACGCTCGAGCCGCTGCTGCACCACATCATCTGAGCTTCCTCTTCTCGTCGCTCGTTCGCGCCCACGAACCCGAAGTCGGTGCCAAACGAGCCGTAGCCGTGAGCCGAGGGCATCAGGAAGCTCGAAGCGGCGTAGGGGCTGGTCGTGATCGAGAAGAAGGCCTCCACGTCGTCGCCCTCCCACACGCCCTGCTCGGCCGCCGCCGCGGCCTCGGCGCCGTAGGCGTCGATTATGTCATCGAACGAGCTCTGCGCTCCCTCTTCGAGCTCGTGCTGACGGTACGGGAGGTGCTGGCAGTGGTGGTGCTGGGCCGACACGCCGTCCACGACTTGCAAGATGGGCGGCATCCACTCGGCCGAGTGGGTCATCATCGGCATCACCGCCAGGGGTGACGATGACGGCGACGAAGAGTAGGAGAACGAAAGCGTCGGGGAAGAGGCCAGCTGGTCGCCGTCCTCCAGCGCCGACGAGGCGGGCGACGAGGGAACGGGCCCGGGCGCGGACGAGAAGTAGAACGAAGAGGAGGAAGAAGAAGAGCTTGACTCGTCGCTGACCGGGCTTGACTCGTAGGCCTGGCGGCGGTGGCGAACGGGCGAGGCCTGCTGCGGCGAAGAGACGGGCGATGACGAAGAGCCGACGATGGTGAAGGAGCTCGAAGAAGCCTCGAGCTCCTCCTCGTACTCCTCGTCGTCGTGCGCCTCGCTGCTGGGCTCGCTCTCGCCCATGCTGCTCACCACCACGCGTGCTCGCTCGCCGCCGGCCGCCAGGGCGATGGGCAGCAGGTTCTTGTACTGGTGCTTGGCCGCCCCGCGCGGTCCCTTCCTGCTCGACTGCACGCCCGGGAAGGCCCTGTAACCAAAAAACAAAACGAAAGCAAAATTAGCAAAAATGAAGATTAAAAATAAAAAATTAGGTCGAGACAAGATTTGGCACTTTGTAATTGGCTGGACGTGTCCAAACAGAAAGCAGGAAAAAAGCTCCTTGGACACAAGACCGCGAGGTCCGAGGCGCCACGTTGGGCGAAGGGGGGAGGGGGTGAAGGGCTGTGGGGGGGACGTACGTGCGAACGAGCTTGCCAAAGGCCGAGTTGGAGGTGGGCTCCACGTTCTCCGCCTGGCACATGTCGAGGTACTCCTGGAACAGCAGCGCCTTGGGCGTGGAACCGCCGCTGCCCAAGTAGTAGTTCTGACGCAGCCTGGACGCACAAGAAGAAGAAGAACACAAAACAAAGAGTGAGTTTAGATTAGATGAGACGAGACGAGACGAGCGAAAGATTAGGTCAGAGTGGAGGGAGCAGCGCGTACCAGTGAATAACGACGAGCTGCTTCTCTTCAGTGTCCTTCTTGGAGAACTTGGCGAGCTTAGGGTTCACGGCCGCGGCGACTGCCTTCCTCTTCATCTTGTGGTGTTGTGTCTTGTGTGGCGCTCGCTGGGCTGAAGGGAGTAGTGCGCTGGCGAGAGACAGTCAGTTCTGCTCGGTTCGCGTTTGTTTGTTTTGAGGGGTTTGAAAGAGTTCAACTCTGTAGCGAAGAAGACCAGGTGGAGACCGGTAGTGACGTGCTCTCTTCTCAGGCCCCCCTTTTGTTTTTCGGTGTCGTCAACACCGTTCTACCTCGCGACCAACCAGGCACACGTTGCTCTGTTTGCGCCCAATCCCGCCGCACCGCGCGCATAAACCGCTTTGCCCCGGCACTCCTGTCCCCTTGTGTGTCGGCTCGATGGAACGGGTGTCGAGGTGACGCGGCACAAAGAGGCGCCACACTGCAACGTCACCGAACAGAGGTCGCCGAAGGGGCCGAGCACACGGGCGCCATGTTAACGGGGCTCTCGCCGTGCGATTGGGTGGCGCACGGATACCCGTCGCCAAAGCGCCCGGAGCGGATGGCATTGGCTGAACCGGTTGGTAGGTCTACAGAATCCCAAGGCGCGTAGGTCACTGCAACGCTCCACCGTCGTCTCCTTGACCTCTGGCCGAGGTGTTCAACTCTCTCTCTTTACCCACGGCCGCCCTCAACGCGGCTCTTCGCCCTGCGCCATGGTCCTTGCGGCAATCCATGGCCCACCAACACCAGCACAAATACCACACATACCTCTCATATATGCCTGCTATTACCCTCGCGGCAGTGTGCGGGATCTGGCGTCATCAGGTCGACAAATAAGGTCTCGGCATTACCGAGATTCCGCGTTGCTCAAACAGGCTATTGGCTGCGTGGTTATTGGGCCGGAAGGACCCAATGGCAGGCCGCACTTTTATCTCGTGGACCAATAGTCAAGTGCAGCCTTCTTAAACCCTAGCACAACCGTAGACACGAGGCAGAAAAGGGAAGCACGCGATTGGTGCCACATCATCTTGCCGGGAGTTTTCGTCCCTCGGACTTGGGAGATACGGAAAGAGTTGGGGAAGGGTCGACACTTACGCGAAACCAGATGTCCGCGTTAATTAATAAATCATTTTTTGTCGGCAGGTAACGGTTTGGTCGGGTGGGGTATAAAACATGGTCTGCGCTGCTTGGTACTTTCGTCACCAAACCAAACCCAGACAGCTGAGTCGTTTGTCACCGTGTGGTGTAGAGCAAGCACTTCCTTCACACATAACCGCTCTCAACCACTCATATTTTCTATCTCTAGGGGCTTCTACTCTATCCTCTCTCGCATAATTATTTATTTCACCACCACTCCATCTACACACACGATGAGGATTTGCGTCGCCGACGGTGAGAGGGAACAGCACAAGCAGCTCATGGACAACCTCGAGCGACGACTTCACGCCAACCACATCGTCTTCTGGTACGCACCCACACTCTCTACCACCCAGCCAACCAACCAACGAACGTGCTAACTCTTTCGACCCTCTCCATCCATCCTAGGCTGCGAGAGAACTACATGGTGGGCACGTCGGGGTCGTTGAGCAAGCGCAGCGTCTACAACCACTACCTCAACGTCACGAAGCAGGTGACCAAGAAGCCGCTCATCTCGCCCACATTTTTCGGGAAGCTCGTCAAGCGCGCCTTCCCCTCGATCAAGTGCAACCGCAAGGGACCTCGCGGCCACACCAAGCAGGTACCCTTCATCGCCACCACCACCAGCTCAGCTGCCTCGTCTTCATGTCCGGACAATTACGCGGCAAAATGTCCCGGTGACCCTACAACTGTGACATGACACTTACAATGACATCTCTCCTCCGCCTCGCGTGCGTTGATCCACAACAGCACTACACGCACCTCCAGCGCATCTCGATGAACCAGGAGGAGGAGCGCGCGTTCCCGACGGGCGACGAGATCGGTCTCCTGCCGGACTCGCCCAGCGACGGCTCGGACGTGGGCGGCTTCATGGACTCGCCCTGCAGCCCCGAGTCGGCCTCGAAGATCTTCCTCTCGACCGGCAGCACGGGCTCGCTCTCGTTCGGCGAGAACGAGGAGATGACCTACCTCTCGTGTCTCATGCCCGGCAGCAACGGCTCGGCCACCATGATGAACCCGCAGCAGCACCAGCACCAGCAGCAGCCGGCCATGGTGTGCACCGCTCCGGCCTCGCCCGGCGGCACGTCGTCTCGCTCGACCTCGCCCACGTCGTGGATGTTCCTCTCCAACCCGGCTCAGCACTCCGATATGCTCGCCGACCAGCAGCCCGGCATGGAGCTCCCCGTCAGCTCGTCGTCGATGGCCGCCGTCTCGTCGCCTTCGTCGGGCTGCCTGTACTGCGTCGAGTGCCAGCAGGCGAGCAAGGCTGGTGTGGCCCAACCGGCCCTCCACGTCACCAACATGCCCGCCGTGGATGATGCGGCCTACATCAAGCAGGAGCCCCTCACCTGGCTGCCTGAGGAGATGACCAGCCCCGCCTCGTCCGCCGAGTCGTCGTCCGTCTACATGGCCCAGGCCTCGTCGTGCGGCACCTACTCAGCCTACCCGTCGAGCGGCCTCGAGCAGCTCCCGCTCTACGTGACGATGCCCGCCGGCCTCACCAACCCCTCGTCGCCTCCCTCGGTCGAGATAGCCTTGCCGCTCGAGGACGACTGGACCGCCTTCCTCATGGACAACTAGAGACTCGGCCTTCGTTGTCCGACCCCCGAAATCGTCGCAATTGCGCTGCTCTGCGAATCGACGAACAACCCATCTGCCACATCTATCTACCCACGTCCTCCGAATCTTTCTCTCGATCTGCTCCGTCACCACCTCTTCGGTCCGGGACTACGAGATCTCGAATCATGGTTCGACATCGATCCGACATTCGACCATCTCGACCCGACCTGTACACACGACGGCGGCTATTATTTATTCGCGATATTCTGCTCTCCCCTCTATCCTCTACACTCAGTTATTTATTTATTGTGGAGACCACCGACGACGCTCGAGCGAACCCACGCCCTGGGCGGCTAGCCTTCTCGCGCCTACCGACGGAGACCTCCGACGACACACTCGCACTCGACGACGCCCAACGACATCGCCCGATCCCTCTCACGCGATCGCGACTTCTCGTTCCGGCTCTCGACTCGCCTGTCTGCCTCTCGGCTCTCCTTCGTCTCGCGCGGCTGCTGCTGCCTACCCCAGGAACCCCGGCCCTCGCCTACGCCAAGGCGTGCCGGGGTGTACATACCTCCGTTCCTCGCGACGCGGCTCTCCACACCCCGGGGTGTCCCAAATGGGACGCCCAACCAACCCCACCCCACATAAGTTATTTATTTATTGTCGGGTCGCGAAGTGTCACCCTTCGCCCTCCCGGCCACTTGTTGTAACATCAGTCACGACCATCGAGCGGAAGAAATAAACGCATCTCTCGCTCCACCCCTTCTCGTCCCTCTTTCTTTCGCGTCTTCCACCATTTACCAAATTCGTCGTGCAAAACTTTCCTAAACCAGAGCCTGGCCGAACATTTGCTATGCGAGTAGAGGAGGAACAAGTCGCACGAACTGCCCAAGCAAGACCTTCACGTACACGGACTCAAGGAGAGAGAGGCTCTGATGTCGTCGGAGAGCCGCATAGCGCAGTTCAAAGCGGCATTGGGCAAGAAGGTACCCGTGGAGGAGGCGAAGACGCAGGAGGAGCAAGTGAAACCACCCTTCTCAGCAGAAAGTAGTAGCGCGTCACAACAATCCAAGAAGAAAACTCCAGCAAGGCGAGGGGGCAGGACGAGGAGGAGGAACGATAAGGATGAAGAGCTGGCGCGCACCTCCGCACTGAAGCGATTCGAATACCAACCAAAGACTGCCGAGCAGCGAAGCAGCAGTACTTCCCCCCCATCCCCTCCACTTCCCACCCGGGTTGACGCGCACGCGTACTTGGGCAGGTAAGCCCCCAGTTCAAACTGTCGCTGGAACCGAGGTGTTCCTTGAAGAGAAGGACAAGCTCGCCGAGGAGCGGAGGAAGATGATCGATTCGGTGGTACAGAAGGTGATGAACAAGCAGCTCAAAGACAAGGGGTTCGCAAAGGAGATAACGAAACGGCCAGCGAGCAGCGGAGATGAAGGAACAATGGACGCCAGCGCTGGGCATCCTGAGCCAGTTCGCGTACGTTGCCCAACCCTCCAACGCTGAGCAACTCTTACCTGAGGCTGATCCTATATCCATCCCCAGCCACCCTCCCTGCCCAACACGTTCGGGATGTTTAACAACGGCAAGCGATCTAAGACAGTTGAGGCTGCGAGTACGTTCACCCTGCTTGCTGCGGGCCTACACTCTTACCGATGGGTGTGTTCAAAGAGAGACCTCGGATCAGCCTCGCATTTGACGAAGACGACTTCTTCGACAAGAGCAAGACGATTGTCTGCGGTACGGACCTCTCAAACTCCTCCTGCCATGCCCTCATCCCTCTTCACCGCAACAGATACCACTTTGGGCGTCTCGGCCCCACCGAAGAAGAAGGCCAAGTCAACAGTCGCGTGTCAAGCAGCCACACCCCCAAAGAAGGCCAGCAAATCCTTGACGTCAGGTGCTCCTCCTTTGCGGCCTGTCCGTGATCGTGCCAAAGAGCCAACCTAACGCGCTCCCCGAACGACTCAGAGACCATCGGCGTCGCAGATCTGCTCGAGAGCTGCCGACGGCTGATGGTTGAGCAAGACAAGCTCGTGCACGCTTTCGAAAACGAATCAGCACTCCTGCCTTCCTCCGCCGAGATCAGCGCAGCCATTGAGCGAGAGTTAGAATCCTCCATCGGCTGGGTAACCTGTTCTCTTCTCGCTGGGCAGTCGAACCATCTGGCTAAACATCTGTGTCGCAGGTCGCACAGACGAACCTGCGCCGATCGCAAGAGCAGATGCCTTACGGCTGGCAGAGCACCCACGCATGGTTCTCGCTCCCCAGGCGTAGCCCTCGGTCTACCCTGCAGGACTCTCTGCTATGGACCGAGTCTGCTGGTGCCCGAAGTCCCGTGGTCCCGCCGACGCCGAGCCACCGGTTCATGTCTCCATCAAGCTCGGCTCGACCCCTGCTTGGGTCTTTCGGTGGTCCCTCGAGACTTGAGCGAGGTGAAGATGGCGGCGAACCCGCACGCCTCACGTTCAAGACGAGCCCGCAGCTTCTCCTTTAGACGTCTCGAGAGAACGAAGCTAGGTAGGTAGACCTTTACAAATAAATAGAGCCCCATCTGCGTCCCTCACTGTCGGGTCGATTGCTCATCATCCTCCCCCGCCGCAGGCCGTTCGCTTGGCGCTTGGTGCTTGTCCTCTTCCTCTTCCGTGTCTTCAGAGTCGTTGCTCCCCTTCTCCTTCTCGCTTTCGCTGTTCGTTCCCGCGTCTTCAGGTTCGTTGTCCGCTTCCCACTTGTGTCCCCAGCGCTCGTCCTCACCGATGAGGTCCTCCGCGTCGTCTTCGTCGTCCGATCCCAGGAACTGCTCCAGGTCGCTGTCGCTGACAGCGCCCAGCGAGATCTGCTCCAGCGACTCCTTCACTTGCGCGCCTGACGAAGGAAGTCATGGAAGCTGTCAGCACTCGCACTGCTGCGCAATGGCACCATGGCGAGAGGGCAGGGGGCTTACGTGGTATAGCTTGTGGTCCGTATTTCTTGAACTCCTCCATGGAGTGTCTGAAGGCGGCCTCGCAGGCTTCCCGGTACTTCCTCTCCTCCTCTTCGAGCTTCTTCTTCTCTCGTTCCTCGCCCTTTAGCAGTTCCTTCTCCAACTGCTTCTTCTTCGCCTGCATCTCCTTTTCCAACCTCTGGAGTTCGCCACTGTTGTCGATGGTGATGACGTTATTGTAAAGTGAGCAAACATGAACGCAACCCAGACAAGTCACGACGGAGGCACGACCACTACGAACCGTTTGATCTGGCGGTACTCCTCGAGCTTGTGCTGTTGGGTGATCTTCCACCGTTCGAGCTCCAGGGCCTCCACTTCGACGTTGCGTTCGGCGAGCAGCACCTCGAGATTGTCGATGTCGTCGCAGATTGCGCGTAGGGACTGCTGGAAGCTGGCCAGGCCCTCCAGCACCTTGGGCAGGGTCCACAGCTCCTTGTACAGGGCGTTGATGGCTCGGTACTGTGCGTTGCATCGCTCCAGTACTGGCCGAACCCTCTGGTCCGTCGTCTTCACCACGCAAACAATGAGCTGGCTCACGACACGGTGCAGACGGTAAGAGTGGAACCAGGTACCTCAGCCTGCGCGGCAAGAGTGACCTGGTTCTCGTGCATCTGCGCCAAGAGCCCTTCGTAGCTTTGTGGAAAGAAAGGTCAGTCGTGAGAACAACACCCGCGGGTGTCGTGGCAAGAAGGTACCGCTGCAGCAGATCAGAGCCAGCGCCTAAATTGATTCCATTCTCGTGGTATGAATCGGTGCCGCCTAGTGTGGGCAAAAGTTGAATCGAATGGGCGAGCGATTCGGTAGTTGCCTTGACCGTTGTGGCGTCAGGCATACGCAACCCGGTCGTGCTGCACAAGGGGGCGAGTGAGCGTTTGAGTAAATACCACCATGCTGAATGGGCTCAATGGCAAGTACATGTTTTTCAACGACGATAGACCCGAGGCCAGCATGATGTCTTGAAAAATGATGTTTACAAAGTGATTCTACTTTTACTGTTTTCTTTTCTCACCCTTTTTCCCTCTCGGTCGATTGGATTTGGCTGATGGGGGTGGAGATTTGTTTTTATACACGCGCGCAAAGAGATGCGCGTCAGTTACATTAAATGTGCGTACATGTGCTGTTGTTGCTGAGAGAGTGAATTCAAAATTGGTGACGATGCTGTGATGCTGATGATGTCTCTGATGTTTCGAGATCGCCGGGTGGGTTGAAGTTCGCCGCTTACTGGGCGAAGAGGCTGCTGCGGTTGTTGTTGACGCTGCGCTCACCGGGACGGCCGTACTTGGCGTAGACCTGCTCGCGCCTGGTGTCGGTCTTGGGGGTACGAGTGCCGAGGAGTCGATCCATCTCGGCCTCTTCGGCCTTGATCTGCGACCAAGACTTCTGGTTGGAGATGATGTGCCTCAACCTTCGCTTCCTGCGGCAGTAGCAGCAGCAGCAGAAGCAGCAGAAGAGGAACAGGACGACCAAGACCGCGGCGATACACACGGCCGACCAAAAGATGGCCTTGCCGTTGGCTGCGTGGGTGGAGAGAAGGATGTCAGTCACCCGACATCTTCCCTTGAATGGAAAGCAAAAAATTTGGTAAAGCAAATCAGGTTAAAGTCATGAGGTTGTCGGCAGTGGCCGTAAGGGGATTGCTCCCCTTCGACCCTGTGTAGTCGAAATCGCTAGCATCATCTTTACGTTGAAATTGAAATTAAAACGATTGAAAGGTGACGTACCCTTGCACTGACGCCACCGCCAGTCGGGACAGCTGTTGAATGGGTTCTGGTTGGGACCCCACACGCCTCCGTCCTCGCACTTGCTGTCGCTGTCGCACCACACGCAGTTCCACTGCTCCGTGCAGTTGCCGCATCCGGTGTAGTTGCCGCACGCAAGCTTAGGCTTAGGCGAAGGCGAAGCGGTGGCGTTGGCCACCGGGGCGGAAGATGGCGACGGCGAGGCGGTGACATTGGCCACCGGGGCGGAAGATGGCGACACCGACGGCGCGACTGGGGCGGAAGAGGGCGAGGCCGTGATGTTGGCGGCGGGCGCGCTCGAAGGCGACGGCGATGGCGAAGTTTCGTTGGCCATGATTCCCGCCTCATCGTAGATCTGGTCCACGACAGACGACGCCTGCGCGACCAGGGCGAAGCACAAGATCGCCGCCAAGAAGGCAACAAAAAGCTTGCGCAGCATCCTGTGTGATGTGGTGTTTAGGTTGAGGATGAGAGAACAGAGAAAGCCAGATCTTTGAAAGAAACAAAAAGCCCCTTCCCCCAATTCTCCGCCGATCCGCGAATGGAGAGCACAAGTCCGGCGAAAGTCGCTCCCCGAAAAAAAAGTTGACAACAAACGCCACGTCGGCTAGTTCAACGGCTTGGGCGTGGAGGGAGCAGAGCCAGTCACGGTGGCGTCTCGCATCTTGGCCCAGAAGGGGTGGTCCGGGGCCTTGGTTTGCACCACGGCCTTGTTGTTGACGGGGCTTATCTTTACGACTGCGTTGGCCAATGTGCCCAGATCGAAGAACTCGCCCTGCATGCGTGGAATGTTGTTGTTAGCTCGCGCGACGCACTTGGCGTACTGGTCGTGGTCGAGGAGCACCTGGCCCAGGAGATAGTAGATCGGGGTGAGCCACCCTTTGGGCTGCTTTCTCTTCAGGCTCTTGTACTGGACGATGTTGACCTCGCGTGGCGGCAGCACGCGTCCAACTTGGAGGAACAGCTTGATGAAGATGTACTTGGGCCAAATGGTAGGTCTCTGTTGAGGTGATGTTACAGAGTGAGGTGCTCCCCCTTTCAGAGCTATGGACGAAGCTAAGACAGCAACCGTACCGCGAGCAGGCCCGATTCCACGATCCCCTTACTAGCGCCAAAGGTTGGCAATGAGGCGGGAAGGCCAGTTCTAGGGTGGTGATTGAGGGGCGTACCTCGTCCAGTAGGCGCAGTTGCCCTTCTCCCCGAACAGCCGCAAGAAGTTGAGGAACGGGAAGCGAAGCAATGAAAATGCCGCCTGGACAAGCAAACGTTAGCCTGGCGCGTCGCCCATTCTCGCAGGAAAGAGCCGGGCGTACAGTTTTCTCGTGCTCGTTACGCCTTTTGATCTGGCGGTGACGTGCAGCAACAACGTACGTTGTCGCGTGCATGTAACATCAGCTATGCAGCAAGGCACCCAACAGAGAGGTTGGTGGTGACGGCTACCTCAAGGAAGAGCTTGTGCATGGCCTTGATCTTGTCGTCCGGCCACTCCTCGATCCTGATTCCCATGATGGCTCTATTGTACGCCCCGCCCTGGGAGTGGTGGTGTGAGCCGATTATTTAAAGAAGAAGCGGGGCACAAGTGGGAGACCTGCCTGCTCAGAACCGGGCGTCGCGGGGTCGCCTACATTCACACAGCCATGGTAGTGGATCGATCAGCTTGACGGCCACATCGCTTGGAAGGAGCTGGAGTGACGCTACCGTAGAGATAGTCCTCCGGCGACAGGAAGTTGATGAGCGGGTGCGTGGCCAGGCCGACCACGTTCATCACGTACTGCTCGTAGCCTTTGCCGTCCTCCGACCGGAAGGAGTACCTGATGGCCGCGTGCCCGTACGGGTTCTGTGCCACCCCGCGAGCAACATGGCGAGAGACAGTCAGCAGCTCAAGCACGTCTTTCGTAGGCAGCACTCCCTACCTGAGAGGAGGCAGAGTTGCGCGAGAAGCGGAACGCGACGGCGGGCTGGACGTAGATGTATTCCAGCGCTGGCGGCTTGGACACTCCTGCGGCGCACCAAATAGCAAAATAAATGAATAAATACCTTAAGCTTTGAAATAAATAATAAATGTCAAAAAAGTGAAGATTAAGCACCAAGAGCGTGGTCGATCTCGCTGAGTATGGTGGCCTTGTTCGCAATCTCCTCGAAGTAGGGCCGCTCTTCCTCCTCTTCGTTGCTGGCGCCAGCTTTGGCTTCGTCCTCGCCCCCAGCACTACTCGACGACGAGTACCAACGCCGCCTCGCGCCGGCACAACCGCCACAACGAACACCGCGGAGAGCCAGCGACAAGGCGCCGCTGCTCTGGTGGTGGCGAGACGTCGAGGCCAGAAGCGCACCGGGGCGAGCGACAAGCGTGGCAGACGAGGCGCGCGGCAGACGGCAAGACGGCAAACGCCGCAATGCCGAGAGCGAAGGAGGCGGGTGAGGGTGCAGCCTCCCCAACGAGGAGCCGCGAGCGTGCATGTGTCGTCCAGTGAGTACCTTGGCAGTAATGAAGAGAGCTTTTCCCTTTCTTCCCTCCATTTTCTTTGAAGTTGGCCGAACGCGGTGGTGGCTTGCGTGTGTACACAGAAGAAGAGTGAGGAGTGTGGTGGCATCAGGGGAGTTGATCGAGCTCGTCGACTCTCTGCAGGATGCGAGCCTTGCTGGTCTCGATGAGCTCACCACCCACCACGATCTCGTCGAGCATCTGATAGACCTTGGCAAAATTGAACACCAGGTCCAACTCGCACACGTTGCCAAAGTAGGCGTCCAGCGCCTCCACGAACAGGTGAATCAGCTCCAGCGCCGCCAGCTCATTGTCGCTCACATCCACGCACAGGTAGAAATACAGACCGGCGTATCGCCTGTACACGAGCTACACGTTTGGGTTGGCAAATAAATAGAAATAGAAAAAGAACGAAAGCGATGGCTCGAGTGTGTTGCTGGGGTGGATGTGGGGGGGGGGCACCTTGTGGTCGCGGAACTCGACAAAGTTGGTGAACTTGGAGTGGCGCGCGTTGACGACGCGGTGGGCTTCCAGGGCAAGCTTGGCCCGCTCGGCGTCATCGTAGGGCACCCACCATTTAGCCGCCCGCACTTTCCCCTGTCTGTTTTGCACCAAGAAGAAATTGATCATCCTCAGATCGGGATCTTTGTTGGCTCTTTTTTATTTTTACAATTGTAGTCGAAATAAATATATCAGTCATTTATTTGAGCGTCGACTGCGGACATGGCGACACTCACGAGACCAGTACTGGTCGTTGCACAGCACGACCAACGGACAAAAGATACGAACGCACACCAACGGTTTAGTGGTGTGTTACCTGCACTTATTACTAGTTATATTTATTGTAAGTTGTTTTTGGCGCCCTAGAACCTCGAACTGCTGCGAGAAAGTCAATCGATTCAATTTGAAAAAAGAAGAAGAGAGAAGGAGATGGAGATGGACGAGTACTTTCCCTTGGGCCAAGATGAGGCCGTCACAGACGAGGACGAGTTCGATGATACGGACGAGGACGAAGAAGATGATGAAGATGACTATGCCGTGGAGAGTGTGAGACGAGCCTATTTTGGAGGACGCACAGTGGACTTCCCCGCCCCCTCTGCCAACGGAACAAATCACCAACCTCATCACGAAATTTCGCTCGCTGCATCTTCCTCCTCTGCATCCAACTCCCCCTCTCTCAAGCACAAGGTGGTGCCAGCAGCATTCCCCATCAAGAAGAGGAAGAGACGATCAGCGTGTCACTCGTGGACCAACGAATCGCGGGCAGCCGAAATCGTGCGCCAATTCGCGCCCGATCGAACATCTGCGATTTTCTACTTGTTCCGTCGCATCGCCGGCGGCGGGATGAACAAGAACCTCAGGATCGTGCCAGCCAAGCGCAACCCGCCCAAGTACTCGTGCTTCTTCGAGGAGCTCGGCATGGTGTCCGACCCGGACAACGACTCGCACTACCACGTGTGGGCGTTCCCACCGATCAACTCGGCCGCCAGCCGGTTCATGGCCACCTACGTGGGCGCTACCGAGCTCGAGGGCGTCGAACTGGGCGGCGCCACAAGCGACGAAGAAGACGCCAACAGCGGCGCCGGGACCATCGCCAAGGTACTTGTTTTGTGCTTCCCTGATGTAATTTTTATTTTTATTTTTATTTTTGCAACTTTCACACTTGTTTGTTGACCAGCCGCCTTACCTTTCTGTCGCGCTTCTGTTCTGTTGCGCTCCGGAGATAACTATTCGTTAATTTAATTATTTATTATCACCGCTTCTCGTTTACTCGCCGGATTTATTTATTATTACTATTATTTTATTCTTTAATTTGCTTTTACCCATTTCCGTGCACCGCAGCCCTAGCAAAAGCGAGGAGACGAGCGTCGCCTCTGGCCGTTGTCACTGCGTTGCGCGCTTCTCTCCAAAACCAACTCTTCCGGAGATGTTGTCCGCCGCCTCACTGTTCCCTCTTCCCCTCGCGCAGGAAAAACCAAAGCGCGGCCGGAAGCGAAGCAAAGAGAACAACGGCGAACAGGTACCATTCGTTCCCTCTTCCCTCCCCATGCCCAGTAGCTCGCGTCACCCTTCTTTTCTTTTGCCGTTCGCGTCGGTGGCTTGCCCGTCGCGGAGTTCGGGGTGGCCTCGTTGCCTTTTCTTTTTTTTTGGTTATATTTATATTTATATTGATTTTTTGACACGGTTGTGTTGCTGTGTTTGTGTGCACAGCAGGGACTGAGCGGCAAAGCGAAGAAGGAAGCGAAGGTCGGGGACGAAGAAGGCCAGCGGAGGCGACAGGGCGACACGACGTCGACGGACGACACCTCGGAGATTGAACTGGAGATGGAATACGACGAAGCAGCGTACGGGTACCACCGCGTGGGCCAGACCGTGGCGGACCGAGCGAGGCCGGCGCAGCGCCCAGGGGATTCGACGCGAGCCAAAGGTGGCACAACCGGCAACACCATGACACCGCCGATCCTCCTGGTGAGCGAAGCGCAGCAGAACGGCCGTGCGTACCACGAGCAGCAGCCGCAGCAGCTGCCCGCCATTCACGACGACCACCTGGCCCACCTCTACTCCGACCTGGCCGCCGCCGAGCACCTGTCTCTCGTACGCAGCCCCCCGTCGGGGCGAAGGACCGGGAGTGGGCACTGTGGGGCTGACCTCGCGTGGTACTACTCTCGCAGGACGAGGTGCTCGAGCATCCTGCCCTCTTTGGCCCCGATGGGGTGGGCGCGAGCGGCACGCTCTCAAGTCCGAGCTTCGGCAACCCCAGTGAACTTATGCACACGTTTCTCCTCCAAGAGCTGGATCTTGACTCGATCAACGTTGACTTTCGCAAGCGGCTAACGGGACGCTCCGGTAGTGCGTTCTTCCTTCTTCTGCTACATTGCACCGCTCCCACTCCTTGCGTGCCGATTGTTTCATGTGTTGAAGGCTAACCCGCTGGTCATCTTCTTTCACAGAAGATTCAACGGACAATCGGGCGTGGTCCGTCTATGAAGGCGTGTGGCAGGGACTCAACGACGTGGCGGTCAAGATCTACCACGAGGAGCGAGCCTACCAGACCGAGTGCCACAACCTATGGTACTGCTCACACGGGACTGTGCTGCGCGGGAGTTGGTGAGCTGATGCGCCGATGTTGATCCCAACAGGAAGTTCAACCACCCCAACGTGCTCCGCGCATACGGGCGGCTCTACGCCATCCCGGGCCGCGACATTCAGGTACCTTGGCGGTCACCGTTCTCGCGTAAGCGAGCCATCACGGTGTCACCACCACCCGCTAACTTAACAAGCACGTATTCTCTACAGGGGTGCGTCGTACTAGAGAAAGCAAACCTGGGCGATCTGCACTCGTGGATGATCGACAACCGCAGGTACCTGCACGACACACAGTTCATCTCCCACTTCCTCGATATCGTCAAGGGTACGCGACCCCGACCCCGACCTCGACCTTGTGCGTGCGGGTATATGGGATCTAATCTCCCTCGCAATATGTGGGCCTTGGGGGTAGGTGTGGCCGCTGGAATGCACTACATCCACTCCTCGTCGCCTGCGCTGATTCACGGCGAGTTGAAGCCGAGTAATATTCTTCTATTCGGACACAAGTTTGATCTTCACGGCACACCTCACTACCTCGGCCTTCGGTACGCGATCGACGCGCACTGCACATAGGGTGACAGGATCGTAGTTCTGATGGCAAGCCTTTGGAACAGAGCAAAGATCACGGACGTGGGAATAAGTCACGACTTGGCCAACGATTCGGCAGTGCGAGGGCGAGGCACGACCGAAAATGAAACAGCGCGCACGTACGCCTGAGCTAACCTCAGTTAACTGGACGACGTGGTCACATCGCCTCACCTTTTCCCATCGCCTCTACCGCATACTAAAGCAGGTTGTGGCAGCCACCAGAGCAGAGAAGCTCCCACGCCGCCGCTTACTACGCGCTGGGGACCGACGTACTTCCGTTTGGGCTCATCCTCTGGTCCTTCTGGTAAGCCCACCTGGTCGCGGTGCAGTGCCTAATCGCCGGGCTGTTGGTTCACACGTCCCTTCTGCCTGTGCTCAGGAGCAAAGCGGTGTCCGTGGAGCAGCTTCGTCGCGTTTTGCCTCTCTCGGGAGCGGAACGGCCGCCCATCCCCAAGGTAGGGCTACATCACTGTGACCACGAGCGCTGGGTTTGGCTTGGCTGACGGCAGGTCGTCATTGATGGGTGGTGGCGCCTCACGTGCAGGAGTGTCCAACGCAGTGGGCCTCGCTGATCGAGCGCTGCTGGGCTCATGACACACGAGAGCGAATCAGTTTCAAGGCATTGCTGGAAGAACTGGGCAAGATCCAACCATGACATCGCCAGTGCTGTGTCCAGAAATAAACGAACCACCTGGGAGAAACCTCCCCTCGGCGTTTTCTTCAAGAAGAAATGAAAAAGAAAAGGAAGAAAAGAGATAAATAATTTTGCGACTGCGCGTGGATGCAGATGGAGCCAACGGCCGACATAGACCCCTCTGCCCTGCTTGCATCCCTTAGCTTCAGCGCCGACCCTTCGCAATCGCGCTTGACAGCGTCCGAAAAGCGGCAGGACCAATTCAAGCGCACGGCAGGAGATGGAGATCAGACCAAGCGCAGGGAGAGATTACTTTCAAGGCAGCGCGAATCGCGAAGGGACCTTACTTCCCTCGCTCGCAGCCTTGCTCTAGAGACTGCCATCGAAGAGGAAAGAGGAGGAGAAGAAGCTGCCGAGGAGGCTGAAGCGAGCAGCGGCAAGGAGAAGAGGAAGCGAGAAGATGTCGAACCGAAGGACCGGTCCTACGCGCAAGACGGCCAATCTATTCGAAAGGCGCACCGTGTGGATGAAGAGTTCGTGCAGGAGCTCAAGGCCGAGAAGAAGGCCTTCAAGAAGGAGCGGACAGAGGAGAAGATAAGGGCTCGATATCGAGACACCTTCATGCTGCCGGAGGAGATGGCCCGCGACGAGTTACCTCTCGACCTCGCGGAGAGCTGGGTGTGCGTACCGGTGCCGTTGGGCGGCAAGCGATGCCTCGTCATCTCTGCCAAAGGCCAGACAACGTCGCGGATGCGGAACGGCGCGGTGCTGCATCGCTTCTCGAGCGGGTTGCCATCGGGCAACACGGCCAAGTTCTCGATCAACAACCCCAACCACTACTGCATTCTCGACTGCGTCTTTCACGAATCCTCGCTCACCTACTACGTGCTCGACATCCAATGCTGGCGCGGCAACCTCTACTACGACTGCGACACCTCTTTCAGGTCGGCTCTCACGAGCTGACACGTGTCTTTGGATCATTACTGGCAGCTACACTGACCTCTCATGCTCTTGTACTCGTTCGCCACTGCAGGAACTACTGGGTGCATACGAAGCTGGGCGAGCAGGACGGCCTGGGCACCATCTCCCGACACAACGAGTTCCGTTTCGCACCCCTCTCGCAGTTCGACCCTTCGGTGAGCGGAGTGCAGGCCGCGATGGGCAACGACGTACTACCTCCTCGCTCTCCACCCCCTTTCCAACTGGCGTGTGCTCACCTCGCTCTGTCCTTTTGCTTCAGGTGCCGTTCGATAAGGAGGGTCTTCTGTTCTACCACAAGGAAGCCGTGTACACCTTCGGCGCGACCCCGCTGGTGCTTTACCTTGCGCGTGATCGCGTGGCCGCGCTTCTCGCCGCCCTCAACGCCGACGAGGCCAAGATGACCCTCGCTCCCGAAGAAGAGGCCGCCTGACACCAAGCAGCCGCCACTACAGCCCCGAGCAATCGACAGTACCAACACCACGCCTCTTAGAGTGAGCGACCGGCCTTCGTCGTTGTCTTTCCTCGCTGGGTATGTACCGAGAGTTACAGCTTTCCACCAGCGTACAAACAAGGCCACCATTTTAAGAGAAATTTCGCGATCATCGCTCGGCAAAAATCCCTGCGCTGCCAGCTGCACCGGGCGAACATGGCCTAACGTGCGCACAGGGTTGGGACATAGTGGGCCTGGGAGAGCTTCGTGCGTGGGCACCACATCAACTTTCAGGTCCGAGTCCCCTCGCCGCGCACCTGCCGTGGCGCCTCCCTCAGTTTTCCCGGCGCACCACTGGCCCTGAATGATCCACCTCGGTGCTCGTCCGGTTATAAAATGGAACGGATCAAATCGCTTACCATCAACAATAACTCACTAAACCAGCTCCTCCGACCACTACAACCACCCAGCTCAACATGAAGCAATTCCTCCTCCTCGCGCTCCTCGCGGCCCTCTGCGGCCACGCCCTTGCTGGTATGCCTCCTCCGCCTCTTCCGTGTGAGCGCCTTTGCTCATGCTTTTTCTATCCTTTGCTACAGACTGTAATGTGAGCGTCAAGCAGACGCTTGGCAGCGCCTGGCAGCAGGAGGGCAAGAACCTCTCCCAGTGGAACGTGCAGCTCACCGCCGGCTCTGAGGCGGTCAAGTCGCTCGAGCTCTCCATCACCGGCGCCAAGATCATCCAGTTGTGGGAGCTCACTAACCAGTCCACCGGCCTCTTCGCCCTGCCCGAGTACCGCATCCAGAACGGCGGCATCGTCGCCGGCCAGACCCACCAGTTCGGCTACATCTGGGAGTCCTCCTCGCAGGCCACCATCGCCGTCTCCTCCATCAACTGCGGTAGCGCCACGCCGTCGGCCTCGCCGGCTGCTCCGTCGCCCTCCACCGCTCCCGCCAGCCCCAGCGCCTCCCCTGCGGCTCCCTCGGCCTCCCCCTCCGCTGCGCCCTCGATCGTGGCCACGCCCCAGCCCACCGGCTGCAGCGTGAGCGTCGCCCAGACCACTCGCTCGGCTAGCGCCGGCGGTAGCTGGATCGACGGTGCCTTCCACTTCCAGATCTTCGACTTGACCTTCCTCAACAACGGCAACCAGGCCGTCAACAACGCCCAGGTCACCATCACCCTCGCTGCCGGTCAGGAGATCACCCAGTCGTGGAACATCGAGCGCAAGAGCGGCTCCACCTTCACCACCTCCACCACCTACGGCCCTCTCCAGGTCGGCGCTACGCTCGGTGCCGGCTACGTCCTCCGTTCTGCCGCCTCCGCTGGCCAGCCCGCCGCGCCCGCCGCGCCCGCCGTCGCTATCGACTCCGTGACCTGCGCCGGTGCCCCCACCGCCAGCCCTTCGCCGGCTGCTCCTTCGCCCTCGGCCGCTCCCGCCAGCCCCAGCGCTTCGCCCTCGGCCGCGCCCACCATCGTCGCCACTCCCCAGCCTAGCCCCGCCAACGGCTGCAGCGCCAGCGTGACCGTCGTCGCCCGTTCGGCCGCTGCCGGTGGCGTGTGGGTGGATGGTGGCAACACCTTCCAGATCTTCGACGTCAGCATCGCCAACAACGGCCAGCGCCCGCTCAACGGCGGCGTGGTGACCTTCACCCTGGCCGAGGCCGGCGCGACCATCACCCAGTTCTGGGAGCTGAGCAGGCAGGGCTCCACCAACGCGTTCAACATCGCCTTCAACTACGGCGCCCTCCAGGCTGGTGCCACTCAGGGTGCTGGCGTCGTCGTGCGTCTGGCTGGCTCGTCGCCTGCCGCCAAGCCCACCGTCACCATCGGTTCCCTCGGTTGCCAGTAAGCGAGACTCACCTGCCAGCACCACCACATCACATATTGTGCATGCTCTCCTCTATCTTTCTCTTTCTCTTTCTTTCTCTTTCTCCCCATTCTCCTTGAGGAGTGACGATGATCACCCTCTCTCCGCTCGCTGATACTCTCTGCCTCTGGCAGTTCCGTCTGCTCTCCACACTTCCGTTGGAGCCTTGGCCTATGGCCATCGCTTGTGAATAAATCCATCTAAACTCCCGCCTTGCTGGCGCTACCATCAATCACGTGCCCACAAGGCAAGGACCAAAAGGGATGTGACCGACACGAGTGACACACCTGATCACTAGTGCCAGCCAGGTATCTCCCACACAACCACCCAGTACCACCGACACGAGGCCCATGGGTCCCCACCATCAAGTGTGACGGAGGCAGTATGTCGGCAATAAATGATTGGACCGAAACTTCACGTAATTCGCCACACAGAGCGGCACGCTTGAGCGTTCAGTGCCCGCACACCCAAGGGGAAACTCCTCTGCATTGCTGGTCCTCACTCGTTCATACACCGTGCCGTGTGCGAGTGAGAGTACAGGCAGGCGACGACGAACAACCTGCACCCCAAACGACCTTTCTTTCCCTGCCTTGCTCACACCACGAGAGAGCGGTATATAGAGAGAGGCAAGAAGGAAATGGCATCCTCCACAGCCACCACAGAGCCATCAGCGCCTCCACCAGCACAACAGCATCTTCTTCAGCACCACGACGTTGCCGCGGCGTGGCCGCTCTACTCGCCCTCGGCCTCACTCACTTGCAAGCGCGGCAGTGGCGAACTACAGAGCCGAAATTCGGATATCGAGCCGCCTCCTCGAGGAGACGACGTTCACCACCGCGCCGCACCCCAGAACGGCTACAACAACGACGACGACTACAGCCACAAGAAGAACGAGGACCTGGTGGAGGCGGAGGAAATCCACCAGGGCGGAGGAGGGGGAGGGAAGAGCCTGCCGCAGAGGGAGAAGGACGACGAGGAGGACCGCGGAAGGCGAGACGTAGGAGCGCAAGAAGTGGTGGTTTGTCTCCGCGAGAACAAGCTCAAGGCCGAGTCGGACCTCGAGCTTCTCCACACGTCGCGCGGCACCCCCATACCCACGCGACGCAAGAAGGCGGCTCCATCATCGTCATCTGCAGCATCTTCTTCGCCTCCCTCGAGCCTGGGAAAATACAGCAGCACCCACATCAACATCCTCAGCAGCAACAGCATCATGACGACGACGGACGGCCCGACCGACCTCAAGCAGAAGCAGTACCAGCAGTTCATGGCCATGGCGCAGGTGATGAAGGGCGACTCGTTCGACACGATGGAGGAGATCTCGCCACCGACGTCGCCTCGCTTCCTCTCCCTCTCCACCGGCAGTGGCCTGATGGGTCTCAAAAACCAGCAACAACGCTACCACAACCACATCAGCAACAGCAGAAACCTCATTGAAGGGAGCAGCGGGGTAGCATCGCCTTCATTTTCGAAATCGCAGTCGCGCCAGCCAATTCGATCTTCGCCGCCTGTGTCGACATCGGCCACATCTTCGTCCCTCTTCGGGCTGCTGCGACAGCGCCAGAACATCTTGTTCCTGGTGTTCATCGTGTGCATCACGAGCAGCATCATACTGCTGACGGCCAGCTACTCGCCCTCTTTCAATCTCTCATTTCGATCATCATCCTCGCGCCGCATACCGCGACCTGACGAGATCGATGACACCTGGTTCCTCGAACGCGATCGACTGCGGGGCCGCATAAAGGACAACTTCGAAGTCGATCCTCTCACGGAACATCGAACGCTTCTTCACGCCACCGACGACGAAGACTACCCCGACGTGCCCGTCGACGAGAGTATGCGCACCGACCCCCTCTTCCACCTCCTCCCTCTCCATCCTTCTTCGTGTCTTGCGCACTGACCAACTTGGTTTTACTTGCAGGCTACAAATACCGCGACTATCCATTCTTGCTCCACAACGCGCTCCCGCGCGTGGCCCAGAACGGGACTGTGATCATGGTCATCGCCAACTCGGGCTACCTCGAGTTCCTGCTCAACTGGAAGGTACACGACTCGCCCACCCTCTTTACCTGCGTCACCTACCTTACCGTGTCTTCGCCCTCGCTTCTGCAGTCGTACGTGGACAAGCAGGGTATTACCAACTACGTCATCATTCCCAGCGACGTCCAGATGGCGCAACAGCTCTCCTATCTTGGTTCGTTCGCGCACCAGATTCTTCCCCGGAGAGTAACCTCCCATTGCTGACTGGTCTCTCTTCTACTACTTCTTCTTTATGTCGTCAAGGCGTGGACTGGGCGTACGACCCCGAGATAGGAATGGACGCTCTCTCCCAGTCTGTCTCCTACACCATGAACAAGGGAACCCGCGCCTGGGCCAACTGGAACAAGGTCGTCCACAAGAAGTCGCACTACTTCAAGAAGATCGTGGAGATGGGCTACTCGGTCATGGTGAGCGACATTGACATGGTGTGGCTCAAGAACCCCTTCTCTCGCATGAACGACTCTGAGTACGCACACCGCACACACTTCTTGCGTCGGCTGCTGCAGGCAATCTTGTAGATCGATCTCTGATTGTTTGGTCTCACTCTCTGTTCTGTCTTCCCACTATTGCAGTGTCGACATCTTCTTCACCAACGACGGAGGCGCACACGGCCGGGATTCCAGCATCTGTGGCGGCCTGTTCTACGGAAAGAATCGCGAGAAGAGGTACGCACCTTCATCACCACCACTCCAATCTCAGTTGTGTGCCAATGTCTCACGTGTCGCTTGGTCCTGCAGCTTGGCGTTCATCAACCACGTGATCGAGTGCGAAGTCACTCAAGAGAAGAAGGAGCAGTACTGCATGAACAAGTGGCTCGGCGCAGTGTCCGGCAAGGTGAGCCTCTCGTGCCAATGATGGGCTCAGCATTCGAGTGTGCGCTCACTCTCTCTTTGGTCACAACAGAACAACGCCAACGTCCCCGTTCCCGAAACGCCCAACTACAAGATCATGAGCATCGATGACTTCCCCAGGTATCTTCGTTTTCCCCCATCGTGCGTGTACCAATGTCAATGCACGTTCTTATTCTCTCCGGCGTCCTTCCTTTGCAGCGGCGGTTACTTCTTTGGCGACAAGTGGGCCGGGAAGGAGTTGCCCTACGTCGTGCACAACAACTGGATCGTCGGCAAGGCCAACAAGCTCAAGCGCTTCAAGGTTTTCGGGGTACCGTACCCTTCCCCCCCCCTCGATCTCCCATTCTCCTGCCGCGAATACAGGCTCTCCCCCTGCCGCGGGCTAACGTTCTTCTTGTGCAATGCAGTACTGGCGAGTGGACGATTCGAGCCTGAGCAACCTGATGATCAATTTCCGTTTCGACGAGCATCGCGGCAAGCCCGGCCGCGGCCGTGAGGGCGAGATCGCGGACGAGCTGATGGTGTACCACACCGAGATGCGCAAGAAGTTCGGCAAGTTCGATGACGGCGTGTGGCTCCTCGAGAAGCCTCCCGTCCCCAAGATGAGGGCACCGGCGGAGCTCCAGCGGGCAAAGAAGACCACCACGAGCACCACCACCGCCGCCGCGACCGTCACCTCGACCGTGAAGAAGCCGATGACGAAGACGGACACCAGCGGTCCTGTCAAGGCGGGTCCGCCGAGGAAGGTGCTTCCGCCCAAGAGAGCCGCCGCGCGCAACCCCAACTACAAGTTCATCGACGGCAACCGCAATCCGCACTTCTCCAGCCAACGGTGAGACTCTACCCCGACACGCTTCCTTATTTATTTATTCTCTTCAAGCTCGCAACACCACGAAGGAGATACGGCTATGCCTTCTCTCTCACGCAGGTATATTCTGATTACAACAACATGTAAAAAACAAACATCACCACCGCTGCCGGCCGGCACAATAAACACAAAATAATCCATAATTGTTATTTTCCATTAGCATTTCTTTCCAACCGGAAAGATCAGGAATTTGGAGGCAAGCGAAAAAGCGCAACAAAAAAAAAAAAAACAGAGCAACCCAGAATCAACGCAAGATGGGGCGCAGACAAGGAGAGAAAATGTATGTGCTTCTACTTTTCTCTTTGCACTCGATCTGCCTTATTTTGACCGTCCGTCATCGTGGAAAATTACATCTGATTTGTTGCATCAATCGCTCTTCATTTTCGATTCCTAATATCCACGGCGGCACAGTTACGTGACGGCGAAGGAGTGGGCGACAGAGGGTGGCGGCAGGGCCGCGAATACGCCACAGAGAAAGGGTCTGTTCAAGCCGCTGCCCTATTACTGTTGTGGTATCTCCCTCCAGCCCTTCGAAACCCCCGTGACCACCGCGCCCGAGGGCACCGTCTTCGACATCCTGTACGCCTTCGCCCACTCCCCTTTTGGTTTTGTTGGCGCTTTGCTGTGCTAACGACGGTGGGTTGCTACAGCAACATCATGCCCTACATCAAGAAGTTCGGGAAGCACCCCATCACAGGCCGCCCGATCACGGCCAAGGACCTCATCCGGCTCACCTTCCACAAGAATCCCCAGGGCGAATACATGTGCCCCATCACCTACAAGGCCTTCACCGGTACGGCACCGGTCACTAAGCACCTTTTGGTTGAGATCGCCATGGCGAATGGAGGCTGAATGGAGTGCTTGTGGGTGTGTACAGATCACTCGCACATCGTGTTCATCCGCACGTCGGGCCAGGTCTACTCGATGGAAGCCGTGGAGCAGATGAACATCAAGATCAAGTCCTGGAACGTACGCGGCACCTCGGCCTGGCTTGCGCTTGTTTCATCTCACTGTCTTGTCGTCTCTGCTCCCTCCGCAGGATCTTATCACGGGCGACCCGTTCACCCGCAAAGACATCATCAGGTTTGTTACACGTCCACACCACCCAAACCCTCTCACCGGCGTCTGACTGTGTCGTCGGTTGGTGCTCGTGGACTCGTCTCGTGCAGCATTCAGGACCCGAACGACATGCAGAAGCGTAACATCTCCGAATTCCACTACGTGAAGGAGGGGCTCTCCCTCAAGGAGGAAGAGGAGGAAGACGCCTCTAAGAACATCAACGCCGTCGGCACCACCCAGAAGGTCCTCGCCGAGCTGGCCAGCGTACGATCAACACCCCCACCCACTTAGCTGTGGCTGCCGCGCATTCTCACGGCTCGCTGTTGATGTGCGCAGAAGAGCGGTAAGAAGGCACAAGAGACACCTGCGCCCAAGAAACGAAAGGTGGAGCCCACGACCACATCCACGACCACGGCGGCCACTGCGACCCCGAAGCCGGCCGCTACGGCAGCGCCCGAAGCGAAGAAGTCGGGCGCGTCCTCGGCCTCCTTCACCTGCGCTGGCTTTGTCCAGAAGGCCACCGAAGACGACATCCCCATCAAGAAGACCAAGAAGAAGGTAGCACGCCCACGCGAGCGCGCACGTAGCGCGCGTTGGGCACTGACAGGGTTGCGCTGGTGCGCGTGCAGGGCTACGTGCGGTTACACACGAATCTCGGCGACCTCAACATCGAACTCCACTGCGACCAGGTGCCTCTCATGTGCGAAAACTTCCTTCTCTTGGCCGAGAGGGGGTTCTTCGACAATACCACCTTCCACCGGCTCATCCCCGGCTTCATGGTTCGCTTCCCCTTCCTCCCCTGCTTGTTGTGGGTTCATGGCCGATCCGCTGTCGGCTCACCTGCTTTCTTTGGCTCTTGTCGGTGTGCAGATCCAAGGCGGTGACCCTACGGCCTCCGGAACTGGCGGCAAGTCGGCGTGGGGGAAGCCGCTCAAGGACGAAATCGCACACACGCTCCGGCACAGCGGGCGCGGCATTCTCAGTATGGCCAACGCCGGACCCGGAACCAACACCTCGCAATTGTACGGCGCCCAGACGCCAGCCTCCTCGACTGCCGCCCGTTGCTCACCAACCAGTGTGCAAACGCTTTGTCGTGTATGTGCAGCTTCATCTTGTTCAAGCCGGCCCATCATCTGGACAACAAGCACAGCGTGTTCGGACGGGTCGTGGGCGGCATGGAGGTCCTCGACCTCATGGAGACAGTGCAGACCGACCCCAAGGACAAGCCTAGGGTACCCACCCCCCTCTCCCACAATTTTTCAATGGCGGGTGCGTGCGAATTGATTCTGACGGATGCTTGTTAGAGTGACATCGTGATCAAGAAGGTGAGCATCTTCGTGAACCCGTTCGACGCCGAACTCCTCGAGGAAGAAGTCAAGCAGGAGGCCGAAAAGGAAGCCAAGGACGCCAAGGAGAAGGCCGATATGGTGTGTACATCCCTCCACCTCCCAATGGTGTGCGAGATCCGCCCAGGCCTAACATTCGCGCCCGATTCTCAGGAGGAGTTTGGGCACTGGTACAGCAACCCCACGGGCGAATCGAAGCAGGCCGTGTTCAGGCAGGGTGTGGGCAAGTACATCCATACCGCGACGCTGGCGCCGTATTCGGCCAAGCCCAGCCGGGGGCTCGGTCTGCCGGCCCCTGGCGCGGCCTCTGGCGCGCCTTCAACCGGTGGAGCCGCTGCCCTTGGCCTGAGCCTCCCGCAAGTGGGCAGTAAGCGAAAGTCTGCCGAGGGAAGCGGACGGTTTGACTTCAGCAAGTGGTGACCCTGAGATCCCTCACGCCAGGGATGGCCAGCACTCGTGCCATAACGTGGGAAGACCAGTGGTTTTTTGGCGACGGAGCCATTCCATGAATTTTGATGAAGCTTGCCGGGTTCGGGCGCCACACTTCACCTGATTGGTCATGACATCGGAATGTGCCACACATTCATGTGGTTTTGCCCCCTTATTGTCTGGTTTAGTAGGCGTTTTACAAAGGGGGGCAGCCAAGGTCTCGGACGGGAAGAATGATCGGAATGTGCCACCGTTTCGCTCTTTTTCTCCGAAGTCGCCCACAAAGTACAGAGGTGCTTTATCAGCTGTCTTTTTGTTTTCATCCATGAGCGCCCAACACACCTACATGACTTTCCCCTGTCGACACCAGTGCTGCACACACCTGGTGAACGGCCAGCGCCACAGGTACAAGACAGCACCAGCACGGGATGAGCACGAGCGCACCACCTACCACCACGCCTGCAAGGAAAGTGAGTGTGTGGTGTGCTTGTTGTGGGCAGATCAGCTCATCACACCAAGGAGGAAAGGAATGGGGAATATACCATGTCGCCACTCCAACTGCCACGACAGTTCGCAAGCAAACGG
>NW_004457712.1:9098-22846 GCF_000313135.1 Acanthamoeba castellanii str. Neff | reverse complement strand
CAAGGAAATACTGCCTGGAGGGAGGCTAGTGGCACCATCATTAGCTGCTGGGCATGGTCGAGCAGAACATTGTGGCTATCGTGACCCACAGGCAACCCTACGACCTCGACAGCAGGTGATTCAAGCTTCCTCTCCTCCTCCTCCTTCATGGTGTGAAACGTTTGAGCCTTTTGGGGCGAGCCAACACCTGAGGCGAAAAAAGCAGCCCTTCTCCCCATGACTTTCCGGTCTGGAGTCCACCAAATGGCATTCCGATCATTCTTGGCTACATAGGTAGCCTGGTGAAGTGGACAGGCAGGCACGTGTTGCTTGCTTGCGTGGCACTCGCGTAGTTGCTCTGTGAAGAAGAGGTGCAGCTGACCAGCGGCTCATCCTGAACAGAAATCATCTCATTCACGTTCCCAACATCATACCATGCTAGACCTTTTGCTCTCAATCCCTCTGTGGGTGCCTCTCTTGTTCGTGGTGCGTCTCAATCTCGCGAAGACTGTCACATGTCTCTACAAAATTGGTCCATTTTTTAATTCATCTCTTTCTCTACACGAAGATCGTGGCTGGAGTCACGCTGTTCTATCGCCACCTTCCTGAGAGGAGCGTGTTGTGGTACAAGAATGAGAATATGTACATCGACGCGCGCACGAATGATAAGAAGTCCTTCCCCCCTCCCTCGGCTGAGCCTGCCGTGTACCTCTCGCTCGTTGTGCCCGCCTACAACGAAGAGAAGCGCATGCCAACGATGTTGGACGAGACGCTGGCTTACCTGCAACAGAGGAGCGCCGAGGACCCTCAGTTCACCTACGAAATCATCGTCGTCGACGATGGATCGCGCGATAAGACCACTGACGTGGCGCTCAACTACGCCAAGCAGCACAAGCTCGACACCGTCCGCGTGCTGAAGCTCGCCAAGAACCGAGGCAAGGGAGGCGCCGTCCGCAGGGTACGCCATTTCCTTGACTCTCGTTGAACCTCCTCAGCACTTTGTCTGCCGCGTTGGGAGCTGATGTTCGCGTGCGCGACAGGGTATGCTGGTCGCTAGAGGAAGGTATGCGCTGATGGTTGACGCCGATGGCGCCACCAAGTTTTCCGACCTCGAGAGGCTCGAGAAGCGTCTCCTGCAGGTGCGTGCGATATTACTCTGCGCAAGGAGGCGTCGCTCAAAGGCTCAGTCATCTTCTACGTGCTGTTGTGAACATAGGCTGAAAAGAACGGACTCGGCGTGGCTGTGGGCTCGAGGCACCATTTGCAGGAGAAGAGTGAGGCTGTTGCCCAGGTAGGCGCTCACTCAGATTATTCTGGTTTCGCCTGGCGATGGTTAATGCTCACCTTTCGCTTACAACAGAGGACCTTCTTGAGGAAGACTCTCGGCGCAACCTTCCACATGCTGGTTACCTTCTGCGTGGCCAACGTGCACGACACTCAGTGCGGCTTCAAGCTGTTCACCCGCAGGAGTGCTCAGCTCCTCTTCTCCAACCTTCACATTGGTACCGCTCGGCGCCTCCTCGCTACCCTCTGTCTCGCGTCTCTCCGTATCCAGCCTCACACCTCTTCCTTCGTTTTCCAACGATCACAGAGAGGTGGGCGTTTGACGTCGAGCTGCTGTACCTTGCCCAGCAGCTGAACATGCCGATCGAGGAGGTGCCACCTCCAAAACGTAGCGCTGGGGTGATCACCCTCAAGTACTAATGTGTTGCCTTTGTCGCGAACGCAGGTGCCCGTCAACTGGCAGGAGATCGCCGGTTCAACGCTGAACCCCGTCACCGCCTCCATCCAGATGGCCAAGGACATCTTCTACATCAGGGCCCTCTACATCCTCGGCTACTGGAAGATCGACAAGTGATGGCGCCTTGAGAAAGCGCACCTGGGCTCACACCACCCACTCCTTCCCTCTTGATACCTCCCTACCTATACATACATCCTCTTTTCGTTCATGCACGCGGGGCACGCAAGGTAAAATCAAAAAAAAAAAAACTAGCGTTCGGAAGTCTCCGCGAAGTCTTTTGCGGCCTCGCGAAGACGAAGAGGGAGCAAGTCAAGAGATGGAGGACCACGATCTCGAGATCTTGAAGCAGGTGGAGATCTATCAGCCCCCCGCTGACATTGCGTCTCGCGCGCACGTCAAATCGCTCGATGAGTATAACAAGCTCTACGAGAAGAGCGTCACCGATCCCGACGCCTTCTGGGGCGAGATTGCGGAACGCGATTTCTACTGGCACCAGAAATGGAGCAAGGTACCTGTGCCAGTGTAGCGTGCATTCTTCATCATTCTTGCAGCTTCGTTCTTTTTCCTCAATGTTTGAATTCAATGATCGCGAGCATTTTCGGCGAGTGTGCTTGGGTGGCGATTTTCTCATCAAAACATTCATAATCGTTGTAGGTGAGCTCGTACAACATCGACGTAAAGCAGGGGCCAGTCAAGATTGAATGGTTTGTCGGCGCCAAGACCAACATCTGCTACAACGCCGTGGATAGGCATGTGGAAGCTGGCAAGGGCGAGCAGGTCGCCTTCTATTGGGAGGGTAACGATGAGGGCGAAGACAAAGTGTGGACCTACAGCATGCTGAAATCCGAGGTGCCCAAACATTTCTATTTTGCTTTTTGCATCCACATGCTTTTTTGAATTGAGCTATTCATCCCTTTCTCCCCGGTCCATGCAGGTGTGCAAGTTCGCCAACGTGCTCAAGTCTCTCGGCGTGAAGAAGGGCGACAGGGTGGCCGTGTACTTGCCCATGATCGTCGAGCTCCCGGTCGTCCTCCTTGCCTGTGCCCGCATCGGTACGTTCCTTCCTTCACATGCACGCACTCTCACCAGAGCTCTCTTCGTGCTCACACCCGCCACTGCCTCGCGTGAACAGGTGCTATCCACTCGGTCGTCTTCTCCGGCTTCTCGGCCGAGGCGTTGGCCAACCGATTGCTCGATTCGGAGGCCAAGATCCTCATCTCCGCCGACGCCGTGCTCCGTGGAAACAAGCCCGTCCTTCTGAAGCAGGCCGCCGACGAAGCCCTCGCCCTGTGCGCCAAGACTGGCCTGCAGGTACCCCCCATTTCCGTCCGTGGCTGCAGGTGCGCAGTGAGCAGGTGCTGACCGGGTTTCTGCTGTGCGCCGGGTAGATCAAGCATATTGTGTACAAGCGCTTGGGTGACAGGGTCCCGGCGCACATGAAGCCTGAGCGCGACATGTGGTACCACGAGCTGATGGCCGCGGCCTCCGAGGACTGCCCCGTGGAGTGGCTCGACGCGGAAGACCCGCTCTTCATGCTCTACACCTCTGGCAGCACGGGCAGGCCTAAGGGAGTGCTCCACACCACAGGTACGGGAAGCGTGACAAGACAACCTGTGGCTGTTTGTGGCCCCATCTCACATACACGTGCGCACGCACATTTCACATCAGGCGGTTACATGGTGTATGCGGCCACCACCCACAAGTATATCTTTGACTACCACCCGGGCGATGTGTACTACTGCACCGCTGATCTCGGCTGGGTCACCGGTACGATGGGCCTTTTTGCTTGGTGGGCGGGTATGCGTTCAATTTTCCTCTCACCAATCTTCACCACAGGCCACAGCTACATCATGTACGGACCGCTTTGCAATGGTGCCGCCTCGGTCCTCTTCGAGGGCGTCCCGACGTGGCCCGACGCCGGTCGGTTCTGGGCCATCGTTGAGAAGTACAAGGTCACCCAGTTCTACACTGCCCCCACCGCGATCAGGTACGCGAACCGTGTGCGCTGAAACCTTGGACTCTCGTACTCTGTGCTCACCGAGCGTTTGGTGTTGGCCAACAAGGGCTTTGATGCGACTGGGCGAGGGTCCGGTGAAGAAGTACAACCGGGACAGCCTTCGCATTTTGGGCAGCGTCGGCGAGCCCATCAACCCGGAGGCGTGGCTCTGGTATCACCGCGTGGTCGGCGATTCCCGCTGCGCCATCGTCGACACCTGGTGGCAGACCGAGACCGGCGGTACGCACCCCGTCGCTTGCCCCTCCCCCCCCGGGGGGAGGGGTATTGGCCCCGGATCCGGTGTGTTGACGCACTTCCTCTTCGACGACGTCCCGCAGGCATTCTCATTACGCCGCTGCCCGGCGCTACGCCCACGAAGCCGGGATCGGCGACGAAGCCCTTCTTTGGCGTGCAGCCCGTCGTGCTGGACGAAAAGGGACAGGTGCAGGAAGGCCCGTGTGCTGGCTACCTGGCCATCAGCCGGCCGTGGCCCGGCATCATGCGCACCGTCTACGGCGATCACGCTCGTTTCGAGCAGACATGTACGTCTCGCCTGCCTGTCGCCAGGGCGAGTCGGTGCTTGATCGCTGACCACCCATCACCCGCCAGACTTTTCCATGTTCCCGGCTACTACCTCTCCGGGGATGGATGCAAGCGGGACCAAGACGGCTACTACTGGCTCACGGGTACGTTCGACACCGCACGCGCCCCGCACACGAGCTGACTGATCGCTGGCGATTGTGTCTTGCTTCTTTCTTTTCTGGTGCAGGTCGCATTGACGATGTGATGAACGTCAGCGGACACAGACTCGGTACGGCCGAGGTTGAGAGTGCCCTGGTGTCCCACCAGGCCGTCGCCGAGGCCGCGGTGGTGCCCTACCCTCACGACATCAAGGGCGAGGGGATCTACGCCTATGTGACGCTGCGAGAGGTCCTTCACCTTTACACCTCTTGCTGCACAGACTCGCGCTGATCGACTGTGCTCCTTGCCCAATGCAGAACTTCGACTACTCGCCCAAACTGAGGCAGGAGCTGATGTTCCACGTGCGGAAGGTGTTGGGACCCATCGCCACGCCCGACCACATCCACTGGGCGCCCGGTCTGCCGAAGACCCGCTCGGGCAAGATCATGCGGAGGATCCTCAGGAAGATCACCACCGACCAGACCTCGCCGGAGCATCTTGGCGGTGCGTGATCCTCTTCTCTCCTCTTGGCTTTTCGGCCATCATGCGAGAGTTGTGTGTGTGCTGATCCGCGTGTGTGTCTGTGGTGTCACGGTCCCTGGTGCTGCAGACATTTCGACCCTTGCCGATCCCGGAGTGGTGGAGGTGCTCATCGACATGAAGGGCAAGTAAGTACGGCATCACCACCGTGTAGCAAGCAGCTGATCAACTCCCCTTTGGTTATTTATATAAAAAACGAGGGTTTCTTTTGGCCACCACGTCACGTGCCCCATCCGTTCGAGGATTTCCGGTTATTCTTTCTTCTTCTCTGTCTTCCTTGTTCTCTTTGTTCTTTCTTCTTCGTTCCCCCTTCTTTCTCGGCATACGATCCCCCGCCATCTTAACAGGGCGGCTCACTACACGCAAGTGATACGGGCAGCCCAAACGTTAAGGTCCCGTCGACCCACTTTTAGACGCCCACAGCCCGGACCTCCCCAGCCAACGTCGCCACCTGTCTCCGCGGAGTTCCTCTGTCGACAGTTAGCGAACCGAAGGAGGTGCCCCATACTCCGCAGCAAGGAAGAGGTCCGACCGAACGACGAGGAGGTTTCCTCACACCGGCCACGCGCTACCCAAGCACCTCACGGGCGACCACTACTTAGTGCCCGACCACCTCACCCCCCACCAGAGACATAACTACCGGGCCAACTACCCCACACCCTCTCGCCAAGACGCCGCTCACCAAGGCCCTTCAAACCACGCAGCGATCGCTGACGACGGCCCCGCCAAGGACGCCATAGCACACAAGGCCGACCTCCGCTCGCCGTCTCATCACGCGACCGCGATCTGGGTAGCACCAATCAATCGATCAATCTCTACACGCGGGATCCACAAGATGGCAAGGCCGACACAGCAGGACATCAACGGAGATGCTCTGCGCTTCCTCGTGATGGGCGATTGGGGTGGTTAGTACTTCACCAAACGCCCCATTTCGCTTGCACGAGCTCGCCACCATCACCTAAACAGAGAGATGGCCCATCTCTGTATCACTGGTGGCGAGCTTCGCATCTAGCTGTTGAGAGTTCAACCTCCTAAGCGATGATGTTCGAATTTCTGCCCACAGGCAGCGGGGGCAGTGAACCTCAAGCCAAAATCGCCGACCGGATGGCCTCCGTTGCCGATGAGATCGGCAGCGTATCGTTCGTCCTGGCCCTCGGCGACAACTTCTACCGGTACACTTTCATCCATCTCCACTTCGCCTGAGCATTAGGATCAATCGCTCACATCATTCCCGATTCCCTAGGCGCGGAGTTTCCAGTGTTGACGATCCGCGGTTTAAGACCTCCTACGAGGACGTCTACACCCACTCGTCGCTCCAAGTGCCGTGGTATCTCATCGCAGGTATGAAACCCCTTCTCCGTCAATGGCCTGGCATTCGTGTGTTGTGTATGATGAACAACAAAAAACTTTCGTTCTTCCGAATTGGAACAATGTGGAATTTAACCTCTGACAACCTGACTCACAACACACGAACCTTTCTTATGTTGCGAGCGATTAAACTCTCATCCCAGTCAAGATTTCACTGACCTCCTTCTCCCTCGCACCTCAGGCAATCGCGATCACAAGGGCAATGTTCAGGCTCAGATCGATTACACCAAGGTCTCCTCGCGGTGGCGCTTCCCAGCGCTCTACTACTCAACAGTGACCACGCTTCCGCGCAGCAACGTCACCGTCCAGTTCATTTTCCTCGACACCATGCGTACGTTCATCATCTTTGTCCGCACTCGTTCTCGCCCACCGCGTGAGTTGGCTAAACCTCTCTCTCGCCCTTTGCAGTGTACCTCGGCCCCAACAACGAGCTGCAGGACATGTGGCTGGAGGACACCCTCCAAAAGTCCACGGCCGACTGGCTCTTCGTGTGCGGCCACCACCCGGTGTACTCGGCCGGGCGCCACGGCCCTACGCCGCGGCTGGTCAACCAGCTTCGTCCACTCCTGGAGAAGTACAAGGTCGCCGCCTACTTCTGCGGCCACGACCACAACCTGCAGCACATTCAGGGTACGCGCGACCTGCTCCTCCCTCTCTGCCCGCCCACGCGCTGATGATGCATAAATATTTGCTACTCTTGACTTCTTGCATGACGACATTTTCCACCAAGATCTCTGAGGCGCACTCGGCTTAGTTTTCTTTTGCGTGTGCACGACGAATGCGTGGCATGCTAACGTTCTCACTCTGTTCAGATGGCTCGAGTGTGGACTACTTTGTCAGCGGGTCTGGCTACGAGACTTGCGACGAACGCACCGATTCTTTGCCGCAGAACGCGAGCAAGTTCTTCTGGCCACCCAAAGTGACTCGTACGCCTTCCCCTTCACCACTTCGCTCTCTTATGTTCCTGATGATAATTTAGATCGATAGGCATGATCAATGATATGATTATACTTTTTACACACTCTCTGAAGGGACCTTATTCGTTTGTCATCCCCTTCCCTCTCAAGCCGGTTGTACTTATCATCTCTTCTCTTTTACATGTCCTTCAGCGTTTGGCGGCTTCATGACCACTGAGATTGTCGATCAGCGCTCGATGTCGGTCAACTTCTACGACAGCGAAGGGCAAGTGCTCTACAGCTGCCGAAAGACCAACCCCCGTTCCTCGCCCAGTCTTACACCGTCTCTTCGCGGCAGCAACTAAGTCTTCTCCACCAGAGCAAGGAGAAGATAAGGCCTCCAATTATGTACCTCGTCCTAAAATATTTCAAATAGTTGGAAATCCAGTTGAACACCACATGGAATGTATGTTAAATTTGAAAAATGGAAGAATCGAACGTGGTCAACATCAAAAATAGGATGATTATTTTTTTCTTCGGGGACTGCTCGTGTGGTCAAACGCCCGCGTGTGGCCGAGCGGAACAGCGGAAGCGGAAAAGGCAGGCCCTGGCGGTTGGCCGGAAATGCCGCTGGTGCCCACGTCGCAGGGCATCCCTGATCTGCGGCTTTTCTTGGGCGAGGTCCACTCGCCAAACTGGGGCTCTCTGTCAGTTGAGTCCGCGCTGGTTTGGCCACGTCACCCGTGTCAGAGCGGTGTGAGAGACAGACGCCATGTCTTGGCGGCCCAGGCGACCACTGCTGTGGCACTGTTTAGCTGGCGGTGGTTTTCTGGTTGTCGCGTGCTGAATCCCATGCGGCAGCTTTCTATCGAAGAAAGGCAAGAGCACTTTGGAGCTGGTGGGTAACGCGCGGGGCAGAAGACGGTGGCCTCCACTGAGTGAAGATCGAGAGAGGAGCAGCTGCCCGCGCAGCAGGTTGAGGATGCGAGCCGTGCGGTTCACTTGCCACAAAGAGGGCGTATCAGGCGCAGACCCAAACGGCCTCGACTTTGCACACATCAACACCGACGGTTGTCGTTCCCCGCCGCCACCGTTCTTGAGCCCACCTAAGCCGACCGCGCGGGGCAGGACGCGCTCGCAATCGGTGGGCGATGATCTCGAACGAGCAGCGGTGCCTCGGCTGGAAATCAACGCGGCCAAGATCGAAGATGTGAATGAAAAGGCGAAGGAGGAAGAAAAGGAGGAAAAGGCAAAGGATGCTGGACCGCGAGGAGCAGGACGAAGGGGGAGCTGGTGCCCCACGGGGGTGGCCGTGAATGATATTAAATCGCCTCGCACCAAGGAAAAGGAGCACGCAGAGCGCAGGATCAGGAGGGAGAAGAACCTGAGACGCACGTACGAGACGAAAGACCTGGAGATTTTCAACCTCCTCCGCGTTCCCGTGTGGATCTTCGATTTCAAGAAGCGGCAGATGCTCTGGTGCAACCTGGAGGGCTTGGAGGTACCTCGCCATTGCCCTTGCCACGCTAAGCAGCATTCTCAGCCCTGATTGATTTGTGATTTGCACAGCTGTGGTCAGCAGACACTCTGGAGGAGCTGCTCGCTCGGGACTGGGCCGGCGACATGTCGCAGGCGATACAGGTGCCAGGCCGCCATTCTTCTCTTGCTCTGTTCGGCAATCGCCATTGCCTCCTGCTGACGTCCTGTGCAACAGATGCAATGCGACCACTTCGCCTACACCCTGAGCCAAGGCGGCAGCATCGTTCGTTCCCGCCAGTCCACCGCTCGTTCATTCAGTCAGGCTCACGCTCGTCTTTCTCTCTCTCTCTCTCACACACACCTATTGCAGAAAGAGCTGTTCACGTTCTACCCGCTGCCGACCCGCCAGCCGCGAACCACGCTGATGACGCTCACCGGCATACAACTCAAGGATCGGTCCCAGGAAGGTGGTACCTTATCGCCCATCAACCCCTCTTCGGAGGCAAGGCCTTGGTTCGCAGCAGTGATTTGCTCACCCGGCCTTGCATGCGTGTCTGATCGCGCAGAGGGTCCTCGCTCGGGCACGGCGCTTGTGATGGCAGAGTACGTGGGCGAGAGCCTGTCGCACCAGGAGATACGGGCCGTGGCAGCTATGCGCCACACCATCGCCATGGTGTCGGTCTATTCGGCCAACGACTACTTTCCGCTCTATCAGGCACCGCAACCCTCCATCTCGCCTCGCGCTGCACTACTGCGCGCCACGATGCGAGCTTACCCGTCGCATGCGACAGAACCCGGCGGCGGTCAACAACTACTACCCCGGCAGCCAAAAGCAGGGAGAACCGCCCCAGGAAGACCCCATCAAAGTCAGGTACGGAGACTTACCGCCCTCTCTCCTTTGTTGTGACCTTTTCCGAGCATTCTGACGCCTCTCTCTATGGTGTGTGTTGTGTGTGTGTGTGTGATCTTAGTCCGTCGGGAAGCCTATTGGCGGGCAACAGACTGCTCCAGCGGTTTGCCAAACCGGAGGACTGGGAAGATTGTCGTAACACGCTCGACCAAGGGTCGGTTTGGGAGAAGGAAACGCCGATGATGGGTTGCCACGGTCCCAAGTGGCACTCGGTCACCGTGAAGCGCATCAAGGACCCAATATCCGGTATTCCCCCTCCCCCCACCCCCCACAGCAGTCCGTCGATCCCCCTGTTCTCCAGTCCTTCACCACACGCCTCGTCACTAATCGGTGAGCCATGTGCGTACAGGTGAATCGGCCTTCCTCGTGAGCGAGATGGACATCACCGCCAAGAAGAAGCTCGAGAAAGAGAACTCGGACAAGGACACCTTCCTGGGCATGGTACGTCGTGGTCGCTCTCCTCTGTCCATGCCCATCATCGCCATCACCACCATCTTCATCGCCATCACCACCTCACACGGGCGAACCGGGGTGTGAAGGTATCGCATGAGATCAGGACTCCGATCAACGGCATCCTGGGCTTCAACAGTCTCCTGCTGGAGACCAGCCTCACCGAGGAGCAGCGCGACTTCACGACCAGCATCCAGCGGTCGGCCAAGCTCCTCCTGGCCCACGTCAACGACCTCCTCGACTTTGCCAAGATCGCCGAAGGCAAGCTGCGCATGGTTCGCCTCCCCCTGTCCCCCCTCTCTTTGCACCCGCGCAACCGACTCAACGCGACGAAATGTGCAGGAGACGGCGCTGGTGAGCCTGGAGGAGGTGGTGGAGACGGTGACGAAGCTGGCGCGACCGCTGGCCGAGGAGAAGCAGCTCGAGCTTCGGTGCACGGTGGACAAGATCATCCCGCGCGTGCTGTTTGGCGATCCGCTGCGCATATCGCAGATCATCCAGAACTTCCTGAGCAACGCGGTCAAGTTCACCAGCAAGGGCTACATCCACGTCAAGGTCACGGTCAACAAGGACCCAGCCTGCGCGATCCCGTCCGAGTACGTTGCCGGCCGGCCCTTCTCTCTCTCTCTCTCACCCGCGCACCCCGCCGGGCGCGATTGTGAAGCGAAAAAGACTGACAACGACGCTGCACGTTGGGTGGCGAATGTGTAGCGGCAAGGAGCGGGGCGATGAAAGCTACCTGGCTGGCATGGACGACAACAACTCTATCTTCCTCAAGATCTCTGTCCAGGACACCGGCATCGGTACGCCTCTCCCAATTCATTCCGCCCCGCCAATTTTCGATGTATCTATCGGCCGTCTCTCGTTGACCGTTCGTTCCACTCTTCGATCGCCCAGGCGTGCCACCGGACATGCGAAAGGCCATATTCGGAAAGTTCGTGCAGGCCGACTCTTCCATCTCTCGTCGCTTCGGTGGAACTGGTACGACACCGCACCACCACACACTCACTTCCGCACACGCACCACCGCACACGCACGCACATGCACATGCACACCGCCGGCTCGATTGTTGATGCGTGCTCACGATCGCTCGACATTTAGGGTTGGGACTGGCCATCTGCAAGCGAGTCGCGCGAATGATGGGCGGCGACTGCAGTTGCCGGTCGCCTGCCATTCCCCCCTTCGAGCGCGAAGATGTCGGCGGCCCCGGGAGCGAGTTCTGGGCCACGCTGCGCGTGCGGACCACGTTCGAGGCCAAGCAGCCGTCCAAGTTCTTCCTCGTCCACCCGCAGCTCACGCCCCACCTCTACGCTCTCCACGTCCCGCCCATGCAGCCCCTCGCCGCCGTCTCCACCCAGTCCGAGCCGCTCATCGACTCAGCCGCGCTCCGGGGTCTGGACCCCGTCCAGCGTCGGTTGTCCGTGCCCGAACTCGCCCCCGAGCTCACTGCCGACCCTCGCGCGGGCTACACGCCGCTGCGCGATGACATCCTGAGCGCTCTCACGGAGAACGAAGACATGGCCTACCTCGACAACGACCAGCTTCCGCCGCTGCCGCGGCAGCGCCAGCAACCGCAGCGCCAGCGGAGGATCAAGCTGAGACTGCCGGCCAGGTCGGTGTCTTGCTGCGGCGACGGCGGTGGCTCGTCGGACGAGGAGCAGGCGGGCATGAAGTCGCCGCTGTCGCCGCTCGGGGCGTCGTCGGTCACGGGCCAACGGAAGCCGGTCAACTCGTCATCGTCGCCGTTGCCGCCGTCGTCATCGGCCAAGCGCGACTCGTTCTCGCAGGAGAGCGTGGGCCAGAACTACGATATGCTGTGCGAGGTGCTGGCCCAGTGCACCAACGTCGAAGTCGAGCGCGTGGAGACCCTCGAGCAGCTCGAGGCCGCCCGGCGCGAGATCAGCCGCGGTGTGACCCTTACCACCGCCACCGCCCCGAACGACGCCAACCCGGCCGTGTCGCTCGGCGAGCCCACGAGTGGCGGCAGCCTGCTCGACGTGGACGAAGATAACGCCGACGACGCCGGCAAGACGCCGGCGACGGGGGCGACGGCGGTGACGAGGCCGCGGGCGGTGGTGGTGGTGTGCCTGGTGGAGATCCCCGGCCTCGCCAATCGCAGCAACCCGCGCTCGTTCCGGCGGTTCCTCTCATCCTACTTCTCCCGCGCCGCCACCGCCACCGCCGCCTCCTCCCTCATGGAGGCCAGCGGCGACGAAACGGCCACCGCCGGCGGTATGCGGCACTTTGATTTCGACCGCGCCGACGCGCAGGCGCTCAACGGAGGAGGCAGCCACACCACCAAGCACCGGGCCGATGTGTGGCTCATCACAGGCGTGTCGGAGACCGTCAACTGCTTCCTCAACAGCTGCGTGTTCAAGTACGCCGGGCCCACACAGTCCGGCGGCCGGTTTCCCAGCTACCGGGAGGCCGCGCCGCGACGACGCGCCGCCAGCCCGCGGCCTCGCAGCAGCAGCGCCGACCACAGCGCCGCTTCGGTGAGCACCACGAAGAACGGGTTCGCCACCGAGCGTCAGCCCAGCGAGATCGTGGTGACGACGCCACCGACCATGATTCCCGTCACCGCCAGCGGCGGCCAGAGCTCGCCGAGGGAGGCCTCGGGGTGGAAGACCCGCAAGGCTTCGCTGTCGCTGCCTCACCTGCGACTGGGCAGCGCAGCCGACAGCCACCACCAGGCCGAGGGCGACGGCGAGGAGGAGCCAACGACGAGGCTCGCGCTGGCGACGACGCGGGAGAAGCGGGCGGCGTCGGACGACGCGTCGGTCGAGAGCCCGCACAAGCGGCGGGTGCTGGTGGTGGAGGACAACGCCATGAACCAGAAGCTCATCCGCAACATCCTCGTGCGTGAGGGCTACGACGTCGAGGTGGCCGGCGACGGCCTCGAGGCCCTCGACGTCATCCGCGAGAAGGGGCTCGACCACTTCTCCCTCGTCCTCATGGACATCCAAATGCCCAAGATGAACGTACGGTTCTCTGGCCTCGCGTCGCCTTCGTTCTTTTTTCGTTATTCATCTTCTTCGTTCTTTTTCTGCAGGGCTACGAATGCACGCAGGCAATCCGAGCGCTGCCGGACCCTACGGCGCGCACGATCCCAATCGTGGGGGTGAGCGCGACGTCGGGGGAGGACGTGGTGGAGCGGTGCCTGAGCAAGGGCATGAACGCCACCATCGCCAAGCCCTACTCCCTCCAGACCATCCGCTCCCACCTCAACCAATACGCCCCGCGCTACGTCACTCCCTCCCCACGAGCCGCTCGCCTCGCCTCCCTCTGAGCACGTGTACAGTGTAAAAAAAGCAAAATACTCAACATAGTTGGAAATCATGTGGTTTACGGGTGTAAACATTGGAGAAAACTCTGGTATTTAAGGAATGCACACGGGAGAACTGCTCAGTCGCTCCACTCGTCGTCTGAGTCAAGCTCGTCCTCGTCGGCGCGCATGTCGACGCGACGGGCGGCCATGGCCTTGGCGAGGGTGTCGGCGAGGGTGGAGGACTGCTCCTCGTTGAGGCCGGCCAGATCCGGCACGGAGCGGTCCTCGGCGCTCTTGAGCTGCGCACTCGCCAGCTGATCGGCCAGGCTCGAGCCGAAGCTCATCGCCTTGTCCGGCGGCGGGGGCGGGGGCGCCCCGGGGCCTCCTCCACCGCCGAAGCTGGGCGGCGGCGGCGCGGACGGAGCGGAGAACGCGGGCGG